>NC_064233.1:3000000-3242500 GCF_023101765.2 Spodoptera frugiperda
GGTAACGCGAGAGAGAGTGTCAAACTCTTACTGACTAAACGCAACCCCGTTCTTATTGTTGCTTCGAGCCGGAACCCCGGTAACCCATCGGGTATCATCCAATTGAGAAAGAGTGTCAAGACTCTTACTGATTAAAAACCACCCCGTTCCTATTCCAGCTTTGAGTCGGAGCCCCGGTAACCCGCTTACGCTGTCTACAGCTCCGGTTATCGTTATCGATAGACCCATATAATCCCAAAATAAATAAACTTCCACTAGTAGGTAACTACTCTTACTTTTCAACATTTGTAAAAATACCGCCATACATAAAAATAACAATATCGCAGAAAAAAACATAATAGGTATAACTTAAAAAAAATGACGGTGAAACGACCCTTTTATTTGGCGCAGGTAACATCTAAGATGCATTAAAAAAAATGGGTTTAGTATAAGCAAAGCAACCTGTCAATTTTACGAGATTTTTATTCGTTGCTAGGAATTCCCATGATGTTTGGCTATCCAAAATTAATTCTTAAATGTAATCGAAAACTTATCTTACTAATATTTTTGACTGCACGGTTGGTGCAGTGGCTGTGCAGCTGGCTGCCGTACAACGTGGTTCGATTCCCGCACGGAGCAACATTTTGTGTGATCCACAAGTTGTTGTTTCGGGTCTGGGTGATGGGAACTTGTATGGTCTGATGAGTATATGAACTTATATATTTATAAACGCAGCCACGACACAGGAGAAAATCCTAGAGTGGGGTAACAATATATAGTTAAATGCGAAAGTTTGTGAGTTTGTAACTCAATCACGTCAAAACGACTGAAGGGATCGGGATGAAATTTGGTACAGGTAGATTATAGTCTGGAATAACACATAGGCAACTTTTACCCCAAGGGAAGCTAGATTTCTACTATTTCTAAAAATCTATTGCATTCACTGATATGCCGTAAAATTGGTCTATTACAGATTATTTCTTTTACCTCACGGGAACACAAGCGAAGCTAGTAGTTACTTAATAAAACAATGCTCCAATTTCAATAGAAAGTGACTGTTTATGGCATGACACATATTTGCCAATTGCCCTCTAGCGGTAATTGACCCGTGGTCCCGCCAGAGGGCACTGTCCTCTCAGAGAGGGACGCTAATAAAGCAGGACGTCTTGTTTAGATCTCTTCATTTAAGATGTGTGAGAACCGTTGGTTAAATAGTCAGTAAAGCGATTGCTGTGGAATTATGGAATGCGATTGTGTCATCTGTCAAGATTTTTTAACCCCCGACGCAAAAAGAGGGGTGTTATAAGTTTGACGTGTCTGTCTGTCTGTGGCATCATAACTCCCGAACGCATGTAAAAATAAAATAAAGGCTATTTTATTAAAAAAATAAAAAATAAAGACTAATTTATTTATTTTTATTTATTACTTGATAACTAGTTGTATATTGCTGAACGTGTTTTTACAGTTTCATACATATATGTTTAACTAATAATTTTAAATATATGTATTTTCTTTGCATTTAACTATAGTTATACATTAGGGACTTATCGATAAACGGTCAGTCGTTTCTACAGAAAGTTTCCTCTAAAGATTTCCACTCTGTCCTATCTTTCGCTATATTTTCGCCATATTTTATTTTTTGACGGGGTAAAATCATCCTATGACTTCTTCTTCTTCTTGCATTAGGTGAGGCAAGAGGGAGTGTCAGACTCTTACTGACTAAAAGCCACCCCGATCCTACTCCTTCTTTTCGACACGGAGCCCCGGTAAACCCGCTAGGTAGACCGCAGCTCCGGATCAAAGGGGTCCATAATGGACCTGCTATTTTTCTGATATCTAGTAATGAATTACCTACTCTTTAATTAGCAAAGAATACAAAATCTAGGTTGAATAACAGCCTCGAAGTCGACTAGGCAGTACACACAGCCTTCCCACGCCTTAAAAACAACAAAAAAGGCTCACGAATTGTTGACAAACCGCTTCACGGAGGTCGATGACCGCGCGTAATCGTTCAATCATTCATTCACTCACTCACTAAACGATCTGTGTCGATGGTCGAACGAAATTCGAAATTATGATTTGTTCGCCGCGGCAACGACGCGACCGGTGATAATATGTAAATATTTTTATTGACGAATTTATATTTTTATTTTTATGTATTCTTGTAATTTTGTAGGTTCTTAGTTTTTTTAATATGCCATGTAAAAATGTCCACTACAAACAGATTGGTGCAATGGCAAGGCCATCAGCTGCTGTGTAATAGATAACGGTGTCGATTCCCGCACGGGACAATCCTCTAAGTAATCACCTAGGCCCGGAACTGCGGACTACCTAGCGGGTTTATCGGATCTCCGGCTCGAAAAGTTGGAGTAGGAACAGGGTTTAGTCAGTAAGAGTCTGACACTCCCTCTCACCTCGCCCAAGGTGGGAGAAGTCATTGGATGATTTTTCCCCCTTAAAAAAATCAACTAGGCGGTTTGTGCCTACTTGTAAATTCACCCACACCTACAATACTGGAGACAATCTCGGTGGTGGCTTGACTATATTTTTTTTGAAAAAAAAAAGAGAAATGTTAATAGAAATGTAACCGTTTACATTTTTCTTGGCCAATGAAGAGTTTAAAAGCCCAATTTGTTAATAGTCCATAGCATTTATCGGACTCGAAATTGTTGGGCATCGTTTAATTGAGAATTGGACTTAATTTACCAATCAAATGATAGTTTCAATTTAAACTTTTTATTTGGAATTTCTTAGATCTTTCGTTTGTTTCTTTCGTAGTTTATAGATAGATAGATAGATTATTATTACACAAACAACCTTCTTTTTCGTTGAAAATAAACAAAAATATAATAATTTTTGTTCATGGAGCTGAATGCATGGATTGGATTGTCGCTTGCAAACAACTTATCTGGAAGTCATTGGACGAGGCTTATGTTCAGCATTAGCGTCTTGTGGCTGAAATCAGATGACGAGGAAGTTTGTTTATTTTTGGTTATGTTATCGGCTTACTCACGTAACTGTTTGATTAGGAACTCGACTAGTTTCAAGCTATGCTAGAGGCTTATATTCATGAGCAGCATTCCGCGACACACGACGCTACCTAGTATTATATTCTCAACTCTCAATTAGTAAACTAGTCGAGTTCCTCATCAAATAGTTACGTTAGTAAGACGATAAATAATAATTACTTTAGTTAGTATGTTTTACGAAAGTTATTTAAAAAAATCTTGTTGCCTAGTGGATAGGTTATTTATCGAAAAAAAAAACATGACACATTACGCTACAACAATTAGCAAAACTGTACGGGAGTAGTTAACTATGCCCATTGAGATAGAACAGGGCTAGTCCGGTTCTCGAGCGAAGTTTCGTTTAATCTTAGGCTGTAGGTTTTATTGATTTACTAATCTATATCAAAATCTATTTATTTATCTTCATTTTTGTTCACGAAAACTCGCAAGAAATGGAGTACTACGAAATTTGCTAAGTTTCAGACGAAACTTAGTTTTTCGTTGAATTGGAGTAGGCCTCTTGGTTTAGCTCAATGGCTATTTTAATATAGGCATATTAAAAGGCACCGTCATGATGACATTTTATAGCTCGCGGCGGGACAATGTAGTGTTATTACATCGGCCCAGTTCGACCTCATTAGGTCCCCGCTCTAAAACTCTAAATGGCATCCGTTAAGACAATCTATCTAAGTGACGACGCCATAACTTTGGTCAGTCCACACAATCCAAATGATGCTATAACTTTGGTCATTCCATGGTTGGTCACACGAGTAATGTGTAGTTTACTTTTTTAAGATTTGCATTTATTTGTCCAAATCCCTTTTAAGTTACACATCTACTTATATTTCTAATAATAGTTAATACCTATAATATATTTATTTATAATAACTATCGTGAGATATACTAAATTAACTATAAAATCACGGTTTACTCACGTAACCGTATGCGCACGCTGCTCATGTGAGTTGTGCGAGAGATGTGATGAGAGAGCTCAAGAGTCCCTGTGTGATTCGAAATTAGTAGAGCTTTTTTCCATTAATTTACTAGAGTTAACCGTGATTTTATAGTTAACCTATTGTATATGTTTATCCGTATAATATTGGTCAGGGGCAGGGGCCATAGATTCTGTGGCCATAGTAACTATTCCATAGTTAACCGGTTAACTATTCCATACCCATAACCCTATCATTTCTTTTTACGATAACTATCTCACAATAGTCTTGAATTAACCGAGGAGTGTCCTTGGGTGCACTTCCATATTACATGTGCATACAGGGATAATTGCCGGCTTATGTTCCATTTCACTTAGATTAAAATTGTTCAACGGGCCTCTGCGAGTTAGCTTCGGCTCCTCGTACGCCTTCCAATGGTCCGGGATCCTGTGGATCCGTGAAATGAAAAGAAGAAATACCTATAATAATGATTGATTCAGCTCATGAGATTGTCGATATATGTGGGATGTAGATTCAGGAACCATGGTGCCGATAGTCATCTCTGCCAATGGCCTCATAACCAAAAACCTCGACCAACACCTGAGTAGGTTAGATGGTTGGGATGGGGCCTGATGCAGAAAGCGGTACTTCTTGACACGGCGCGTATTGACAAAATTCTATATCTAGAAGACAAATCTATAAATTGCTATTTGTCCCTAATCAGGGATGAACTCAACAGGACTAATAATTACCTTCAATGGCTAATTTCTTTCCCTATTCATTAAAATACAGCTGTAAACACGTACCTCTTTTGTTTGTAAGTCGGGTAAAACAGCTGGTCGCGCCGGATGTGACCATAGAGAACGGATGTAGATGGATTAACAGTTGTTTTGCTGCCATAGCACGCGTTTTTGTTTTTTGCACGCCATTGAATGGCAAAGGAATTCGTTATTATGCGCGTGAATGAGTGAATGTAATGAATGTTAAGACTTATTTTGAGTTAAAGTAACTGAAGTAAATCTTAAGGAATTCATTTACATCTTATTTTTCTTTAAATTTTTGGGATAATAATGCTTACACCCATTTCATTGCATGGATCTAGAATAATTTAAAAAGGAATCGCCGTAAAAGATTTTGGATAAAAAGTGATTGACGTGCTTTTCTATTCTAAAAATAATTAATATCTTGATTCTACTGCCATATATGTGCTTACTCACGTGAACTGTTTAAGAAAAGTTCGACCATTTTCAAGCCACATTAGGACTCATATTTATTAATAGCGTCCACCAAAATTTTGTTAAATTTAGTATGTCTAATTTTGTATGCTTTTGTATGGTATAAGTCGACAAACGAGCAGATGGATCACCTGATTGTTAGCAATCAGCGCCGCCCATGGATACTGGCGAGACCAGAGGAGTTATTTATTTTAGGGCATCCAATAGCTTATCCAAAAATTTATATAACAACAAGCATAGCTACAAGACCCCAATTACAGGTTCCCACTTAAAGGAATAGAAAAAGTAACAGAAAACTTAGATAAATAAACTTAAATATTAGCAAGCACTTATGACTCCATTGCCATCCTTTTCTAGATTTAATTCTATTATGTTCTTTCAATATTTCTATCTCTTTCCAGCATCACCAGGTAGTGAAAGATGTCGCTAGGTGACGTGACGTCAGCTCGCAGCTCGCCGGCACCAGAAGCCTGCCCAGAATGCGATACCAGCGCCTCCGTCACTTCTGATTTACATAAGGTACTTATCTGAAGTTTTTATTTGCAAACAGTATATCTGGAAGGTCATTGTTTTAGATGTTCAGCATTAGACGTATTATGGTTTATTTTTGGGAGGAAACACATCCAATGACTTTTCCTGCCTAGGGTGAGGCGAAAGTGTCAAACTTTTACTGACTAAAAACCACCCCGTTCCTTCTCCTGCTTTGAGCCGGAGCCCCGGTAACCTGTTACGTTATCCGCAGCTCCAGTGTCATGGCTAATATGATGATTAAATATGATGATAGTTTTAATATTTTAGTGTGTTTTACTCTTAATTTTTAATCAGTTATGTTATGAATCTCATGTAACAGTATAGAGGATAAATCTGTTTGCTATACGCTGGCCACAAGTCTAAACATTGTTAGTACTACCAATTTTCGACATTTTTATGACGTGTGACGACATGGTATTAACCGGTAAAAGAGTTCCCATTATACTTAATATAACGAAACAATGCTTAATCTGACCACTACGGTGGTTTTAGTGAGATAGGAAACCCACTGTTCTTAGTGATTTTCCCCAAAATGTCCATCTTAAGAAAAAGTTTGCCAAAAACTGTAAAAAAGAAACTAAAAACGTTTTTCCTAATTTCCAGTACCAAGTAGCATGTACGTGCAAGCCGTCGTCAGCGCAGTACGCATGCGCGGATGACCCTGGTCCCCCCGCGCCCGCGAAGACCGACACCCCACCAGCACTGCCCCCTCGACCGCCCACCAGCGTACTGGCAGCTACTAATCGGAGGAATAATAGTGAGTTTTTTTTTAAGGTTTTTAACGTGAGAGGTAATGAGGACGCCCTGTGATAATGACAGAGTGCACTTATTTGTCATCAGTAGCACTTCTATATTTCTCGTAGGTATCATAAGAGCAGGCTAAGGGACTGCGTTATAAGTTTTTAAACTGACATGGTCACTAACATTAACATTAGAACTTGAAACGGGATATTTACCATGTTTATTTGTGTCTATGAGTTTCCGATATTTCGGCACTGTTGCAAGCGCCATGATCACGGATGAGTTCATCCGTGATCAAAGGACATTTTTAACAGAGACCGGGCAAGAACGTTCGCTGACATAAACAGAACTGTACCCTTAGTATGAGTTTACTTTACGTTTAAAAGTAATCGAAATGCGAGCACATCGGCGCTCTGATTGACCGGCTCGAATAAACCAATCAATCAGAGCGTCGAACGCGTTCTCGTTAGCGTAAAGCAAACTTATACTAAGGGTACTGATCTTTTAAACTACTAAATTCTGATTGTAGAGGAGTTACATAGTTAGCAGCATCTAGTTTCACTGACAGACAGACTGACTAACGGTTCATTTGACGTTTCAAACGTGCCTAATTGAGGATTAATTGAAATAAATGCTTTTACTTTTGACTGGACTTTTGAGCCGTGCAAGTGTACTTTTAGGAGATGTTAATCACGTCTTCTTTGCATCATTAACAGCCTATAAGTGGCCACTGCTGACCAAAGGCCTCTTCTCACACGGAGAAGGTTTGAGCATTAATCACCACGCTTGTTCATTGCGGGTTGGCGATTTCAAACTTTCATGCATTCTGTAGCTTATATTACGTAGTGTATAAAATGAAATAAAGAATAGGTGGGAAACCATTATGGAGGATTTGAGTTTAGAAAACGGTTTAAAAAAAAAAGTAGCTACCAATATTGGTTGCCACGCAACGTGTAGCGGGTTCGATTCCCGCTCGGAACAACTCTTTGTGTGATCCACAAATTGTTGTGTCGAGTCTGGGTGTCATGTGTATGTGAACTTGTATGTTTGTAAACGCACCAACGACACAGGAGAAAATCCTAGTGTGAGGCAACGTATTAAAAAATACCAACCTACCTGCTTTCAAATAAAATCAAAGACACTTGTCTCTGGTACTATAAATCAAGAAGCGCAACTTGATGCGCAAAAAGTTATCCTTTCTCACATTATTTGAAAAGCGTTACAAAATCCGTAGCACCCATATACTTCGATTTCATTGTAAAATCGACAGGTTAATGTTTTCCGCCCATCAATTCACAGTTTTTGTTGTCGATTTCTAAAATATAACATGAATAAAACCAATTGTTATTACTTACAAAATTCGTACAATACACATTGGTATAATTTTTGTCTACGACACTTTCCCACCAAAACCGACAAATGTCATTCATTCATTCAATTCAATTCTATAGATTAAAAAAAATGCCAAACCTCACCCACACATGCAAAGAAACTATGAAACTTTTTTCCACAAAACTACCTGTTCTATATTAAAAGAAATATATCTTTGTACAGTAATACAGTTTATGTAATGTGCACAGCAAAATCCATAAGTCACATTCCCATACATTTAATTTAAGACCTTTCTACCTGAGCCAAATAAAGAGCTTACCGCGTCTGCGCGAAACGGCCATTGTCAAATCCACATAACCTTACAACGTAAACTCAATAATGCTGAGAATTTTGTTTATCGTGTAAATAAATTCGAATAAAAACGTCAAAAATTATAAATAACAAAAATTACGTGTTGTTTCTTCAAAAATTATATGAAGTTTGTGTTATTATTGTGTTAAAAATAACAAAGCAACGGAGGGAAAAAATATAAAAGACGAATCTATGGAATTTAAATAAAAAGGAATTGATAAAGTTATTAAATTATTTTGTGCAAAGTGTTGAAATGTTTAAAAGATATTGTGAATGTAAAATGAGCATTGTTGTTATAATGTAAAAGGGGTCATTGTTCTTTACGCACGGTTAGCTTGGGGTGTAAATATCGATTTTATAGAAAAGGCGCGCAATTTGAAACTTCACGGTGGAATTTCGAACGCGGTCGCTTGTGCATAAATCCATAAATAAAAAAAGTAAAAACGTGACATGGCGGGAAATAGGACTTTATGATTTCGTGAATTTGTTTTTAGTGTAATTTCGTTGTTCGTGTTAAAAGTTTTGTTGAATAAAATGGTTGAGTGTTTGATTTGTTTGTGATGCAAGCGTGCGGTGTTATGCAAGTGGTACAATACCAGGTTTCTGCGCCGCGATCTACAGTTGCCGCTGATGTGCCCCAACACTATGTGCCGCCGCCACCGTATTTTGGTAAATATTTTTTAGTCAAAATCAAGTTACGCATTTTTTTTTTTTTACAATACTCTATATTTAAATAATTAATTTACAAATCAAGAAGAAACCATGGGGAAAATAATAAGTAATTAAACATTTTAGTACTGTGCCTTAACATACAATTTATATTATTGGCAAAAATAAAAAGAAAGAAAAAACGCAAGGTTGCAATGCACCTTGGCGAATGTGTAAAAAGTAGCAAAAATTTAATGATTTTTATAAGTTTTTAAAAAAATAAAGAGAGAAAATTGACGCAGTTACTTCTCAAAAGTAGCAAAAATAAAAATTTTGAAAATCTTTAAAGCAGTCACGATTTGAAAAAAAAAAATATATTTTGTTATTAAGTAGGTAAAATAATAAATCACGACACAACAAGGATAAGAAATCTTTATCGAAATAATAATATCCTACTGTTATTTATTACTTAAAAAATACACTGAAGAAGTTCAATTTAATACGTAAGCATCACGATCAGTATTTTGAATGACAAAAATAACAATAAAATGGTACAAAAATCGTGTTTGAAGATTTCATGCAGTTTTACAAAAAGTTATAAAAACTTGTCTAGTTAGTTTCGTAATAAATGTTTTTACTTCTTAGGTACCTATTACTTATGTATTTGAATTGAATAATGTCAAGACATCTCGCTTTTTATCTGAAATGGTTAAACCCATCGAGTGTCTTCTGCGCCCCGTTGGTCGAGTGGTCGCAAGTGCGACTGCCGGACAAAAGGTCTCGGGTTCGATTTCCGCGTCGGGCAAAGTACCCTAACCGAAAAAAGCTCAGTAATCTGAGCTTTTTTCGGTTTTTCGTAAATTTCTCATTAGTAGCACGGAGTCTGAATTTGTGCCCAGTATATGGCATTAGGCTCACTCCCTATTACGTCATGGGACTTATAACATAAATAATGAAAAGTGAGTGTACATTGTATAGCGGCATTACGTGCAGTTCTGCCTACCCATTCGGGGATATTAAACCTATAGAGCGCCCTACGCAAGCACCTCATTGGTGCCCCTGTTTTGTTGGGGCCGCCGTTACTCTATAGCCTGTTAGACAGCCGCGTCTCGCGACGCCCCTCTTCAACCTGGCGCCCTAGGTACTTGCCTAATTTGCCTTAGAGACAATACAGTTCTGCATAGACATATACCGACCTATACCTTTCAACAAAACTAAAATTATGCCTACTTCATTCGAAAATCAACTTTACGGCTTCATAATAGGAGTTATAGTCAAGACACCCCATTTATGTCGAAGCATGGCTCTCCAAAACTTAACCAAGTTCCTCTTTATTCCAGCATCAGTCGGCTGCAACGGCAATGACGGTACCTGCCGTCGGCGCAAGTACGCGTGGTGGTGCGTGGGCTGCGGCGCGCTGGCGGCGGCGCTGGGCGGGCTGCTGGCTGCCCAGCATATACTGCTGCGGGCGTACACAGCGTCCCCGCAGCATCTGGAGACTGTGCCCGCCGCTGTACCGGCTGCTATGGTGAGGAAATGTCCCTTTTATGACAATTTGCTTAGCTGATTTTTCTTTATGATATAAGCCACGATTTACTACTTAGTTTCTTTTGTGATATAAGCCGGTTAACGAGCAGACGGATCGCTTGATGGTAAGCAATCGCCGCCGTCCATGGATACCCGGAATACATGATATAAGCTGGTTAACGAGTAGACGGATCGCCTGATGGTAAGCAATTACTACTGCTTATGGACACCCGATCGTCGCCACCCATGGACAACAGAAACACCGGAAGAGTTACATGTGCGTTCTCTGGCTTGGGGGTTAGGAATTTAAAGGTTGTTGGGGAATCGAGGTTTGGGAAGGGGGTAATTGGGCCTCTGGTAACCTCACTTACACAATGAAACACAACGTAAGCGTTGTTTCACGTCGGTTTTCTGTGAGGCCGTGGTATCACTCCGGTTGAGCTAGCCCAGCATTGCTCTAAAAGTGCGACTGGCCATCGAGAGACGTATTAAAGCATACATTAAAACATCAGTTGGGTTGAGGGTTCTAAAATACCTGTTTCCTTCTCCTTTTCTTAATATTTTTACTATTTTACTTTTTGCTATCTTATTTATTTTTCTGCTACTGTTTTTTTCTTTTTGTATTGCTGTTATGTCGATCAGATTAAAGACATTGCTGTCAGCAATAAATATACATAATTAACCCCCGACGCAAAAAGAGGGGTGTTATAAGTTTGACGTGTCTGTCTGTCTGTCTGTCTGTGGCATCATAACTCCCGAACGGATGCAGTGATTTCAATTTAGTTTTTTTCGTATTAAAGGGGACTTATGTGCGAGTGTTCTTAGACATGTTTGATGAAAATCGGTTGAGCCGTTTTAAAGTTATGGGCGGTGAAAGTAACGTAAGCGGGAGATTAACCGAAGGTCTGCAATTTGAAAATGTTTTATTTCTTAAAAACTAATAATGATATCTCGTTCAAACCAATTTTCGTTGTTAGTTTCCATTGAAATCTACAGCATATATTTTTTTCAGTTTTCTCACTCTCTTATTTTAAAAGTTAGAGAGGAGGGATACACATTTTTCCACTTTGGAAGCGTCTAACTTTCAAACGATTGATTTTGACGAAAAGTGGTTATAGGAACCTTAATGTCTTTTTTAAAGACCTATCCATAGACACCCATCACGGATATGTAAGCTGAAAAAAATATTTCTTACCTACCTATAAAAAGTATAAAATAAAAAATTAAATTAAAAATTTAAAAAACCCCCGACACAAAAACTTAATTTCCCTTTAAAAAGTAAAAAATAATAAAAGAAACCTAATCTTAAAAAATACGTCGCGTTGGGGGACCGCATGAATACGGACTGCACACCGCCGCCCGCGCCGCTATATTTCTATTTTCTGCGTTATAGTTAAGTACTTAAACATCAATTTACTTTAATGTTAGAAGTAAGAAATAATTAGGAGCGGTCCCCCAACGCGACGTATTTTTTAAGATTAGGTTTCTTTTATTATTTTTTACTTTTTAAAGGGAAATTAAGTTTTTGTGTCGGGGGTTTTTTAAATTTTTAATTTATTAGCAAACTGCCCAACTCCGTTTCGCCACCAACGATTTTCTCTGTTTTCCTGCATTTCTCTTGAAAAATTTCCTGGAGTTTCTTTGCTATAAACCTCATGGAGCCCGAGTCCTTTACAACGAATGCAAAACCGTGGAAATCAGTTCATGTTTTCTGGACTTATAGCGTCATAAGGAAAACCCGATTTATTTTTATACTAGCTACTTTCTCGTGGTTTTACCCGCTCTGCTCGGTTCCTTTTGATCGTAGCGTAACGTTTTATAACCTATAACCTTCGTCGACAAAAGCGCTATCCAATACAAAAAGAATTATTCAAATTGAACCCGTAGTTCCACAGATTAGCGCGTTCAAATAAACAAACAAACTCTTCAGCTTTATGATATAGTATAGATAACTATATTAAATCCAACAATAACATTTCCAGTTGGTGCTAACCGGCGTGTGCATCATGAGCCTGGCGCGCCGCCGGAACAGATACAGCTATATGGTAAGAAAAGTATGTTCGTTTCATTCTCATTCATTTTATCACCGCTTCTACTGCATGATCGCACTTTAGTATATAGATACTACCTAAATACATTTCATTTGTATGTATGTGTTTACACATTTGAAGGACATAATATACTTAAGGTATGCGTCCACAGGCCCGCATCGTACGCATCACACGCAACGGATTTTAGTTTGTCTTGTATAGAAACTCATACAACTGCGTCCACTGATCCGCATCGGCAATGCCTACATGCGATGCGTACTGATGACGTCATACGGAATGCGTACGATGCGGGCCTGTGGACGCTTACTTTTAACGAGCGCCGTTGCAATCCAGCAATTAATTAACCGTTTAAAGTGCAACTTTAAATCGTATGTCGTATGATATATTTTATAACGTCTATACAAAAAAGCTGACGGTGAGTGACCAACGCGCTGTCCTCTTGAGTCGTGGTTGTCTAACCCGCTAGGCGTAAGTAAAATATCGTCGCATCGCGCGCTTGCACCTCGCGGGCGACGAGCCGTAAGCACGCTGCTGGTAGCTAGTGGTAGCCATATTTCGAAAACATGCCGTGCGGGAGCCGTGTGTTTTGACCTTCATAAATACTGTTTAATAAAAACAATATAAAGTTTTAGGTAAACATATTATATTAAATAATATTAACTAAATAATAACTACGACTAAAATATTTACAACTTAAAAATACCTTAAAAGAAATTAATAAAACTTAACTCAGTGACAATTTTAGTAAAAACTTGACTTTGTCGACTCTCTCTAAGTTACAAAAATAAGTCGATGGTTTTAACAAGTACCTATAACTGTGTAAACACATACATTTGTAGCTTGATGCATCCATATTAAGAATTAAGTACTATTAGAGCATTTTATACTCCCTCTAGGCTAGAGTGAGGCTAGAGTCTAGCCTCACCCTAGTTGAGAGAAGTCACAAAAAAGCATTTTTTATTATATTTTAATTCATTCACACATTTCTGTTCTGTTTCGTTTATAAATACATGAGCTTGATTGATTTTTTTTATGGTATAAGTCGGTAAACAAGCAGACGGATCACCTGATGGTAAGCAATCGCCACCGCCCTGAGTCAAACACCACACACGCCAAACACCAGAGGCGTTAAAAGTGCGTTCTCGGTTTTTGGGGGTTAGGAATTTAAGGGGTTGTTGGGGAATCGGGGATGGGAAAGATTGAGAAGGCGATAACTGGGTTGGTAACCTCACAAACACAACGAAAAACAACGCAAGCGTTATTTCACGTCGGTTTTCTGTGAGGCCGTGGTATCACTCCGGTCAAGCCGGCCCATTCGTGCCGTAGCATGGCTCTCCCACACTTATGGTTTCAATAGATTTAGGAGTAATGTAATTTCAATTTGTTACAGATCAAGGTGGTGGGAGCTTGCTGCCTGGTCTGCGCTCTAACGTGTGTCCTCGTCACCATCACCACCACCGTTATACATATGAACAAGTAAGTCAATAAAAATAAAGTAAATAATAGTTTTGGGGGTGCTTTTCCACCAGAGATTTGCTATGCTACGTTACTGTGGATGCGATTTCCACCAGTGCTAAGCTATGTGTACCAATGAATACACATAGCTTAGCACTGGTGGAAATGGACTCAGTTAAGCTATGTTTTTTATATGGAAAGATGCGTGCTATGGATACGTGCTACGGATGTGTACTGTGGATAGCTTCCCTACTATCGATACATCGCATACTTGAACTGCGCGTATTCCTCTCACAGCTACATAGCTTAGTATCACTAGAAAATATGGTCACATAGTTTCACAACTTAGCTATTACATCCTCGTAGCATAGCTACATAGCACATTATCATACTCCAGGGTGGGCGTGAGTTCGGTTCAGGTGTGATCAACGAATTGTTGTTCCTGGTCTGAATGTCGTGTTGTGACACAGGAGAAAAGTTTCCAGAGAAAGCTAACGTTTTTTTTTACGAATTGGAATTGCGGATGATTAACAGCTAGCTTAGTTAGGTCCATTTCTATTGATAACGAGGCGTGTTTTACAGTTTTTAAACTACAATTATTGTTATTTTTGTCTCAGACTGCAAACGCTGAAGTTCTGCGAGTACACGAAGCTGACTCGAACCTGCACTTGTTTCTCAATGCCTCCGGACACGCAGCATAGTTCAGCTGATGACGAAGGTATGTTTTGTTCGTTGATTTTTTTTTGTCACACATTTATCACATCATTTATGTAATATGAATTTAATATAACATGAATTATTTATGTAATAAACAGATTCATAGGTAGTCATAGAGACCTTTGCCAAACAGGGAATGTACTATGCTAACTAGAAAAATAACGCTCTGTAATGCGTAGGTACGCATTTCGGGGGGGGGGGGGGTTGAACCCACAAAACACCCCCTGGCTACGCCTATGAGTGGCACAGAGTATGGAATTTTGAAAGCAGTTCATGTTTATGAGTCCCGGCGTAGTTCGAAACTAGTCGACCTACTCTCGAATACTCTATTCTAACATTATTAAATGTATTCCGTATCACCGCAGGAGTACGCTGCGTATTCGAAGGCGTGTCGGAGTGCGGCGTGGTGCACGGCGCGCTGTACTGGTGTCTCCGCGGCGTGTTCGCGTTGTCCGTCAGCGCAGTGCTCGTCTGCATCTTCAGCTGCATGCTGGCTTACCAGTTGCTCAGGTGAGGAGACCATAATATTTACCTACTAATAGTATAAATACTGTTTGTTTGTGCCTCATTAAAAAAGAAAAATACCGCTGAACGTAAAATATGTCGAGTGTATCATCGGTCGTACTAATGTATCATCGGTTGAGTGTGGACGGTCAAGTGTTTTTCTATACATTTGTCTGTTCTGGCGTTACGCGACCGATGATACGCGATGCATGTTCCGTCAGATATAATCCCACTCGTACGTGACATGTGGTACAAATATCTTACCAATAGATATGTATTATAAATGCAAAAGTTTGTATGTTTGTGTGTAACATAAATATGTCATGTTACTTATTCACGTTAAAACGGCTAAAGGGTTCGGGATAAAATTTAGAACAGGGGTAGATTATGGTCTAAAATCAAAGGGAACGCAGATAAAGCCGCTGGCAGAAGCCAGTTAAATGTAGTTCCAAGCAAGAAAAACGTGTGGAAATCGGTTCCCTAAATCAAACCTTTAAAAAAACGAAAGCAATACCAGAAACAAATATTTAATTTGAAACAAACAATTAAAACTATCACCAAAACAATCAATAACATTGATAGAATAGATTTGATTAAATAACTAATTAATAATAAATATAAAAGCAATACCTACCAATCGCAAATAACGGTAAAACGGGGTAACGAAACACAACGCAAGCGTTGTTTCACGTCGGTTTTCCGTGAGGCCGCGGTATCACTCCGGTCGAGCCGACCCATTCGTGCCGAAGCATGGTTCTTCCACACTTAAAACGGTACATATCGATAGCGAGTTTGCCACAGGATATTGTTTATGAAGTGTACAGTACTACTGTGAACTTTGCCAATAGTACTTGGATTACGGTGATCGATTTCCACCAGGCTAGATACAATACAAGATATGTTTTTGTAGCAGTTGATTAACACATTAAACGCTATGGGAGACAAAAGTGACTGGCGCTAGCGGAGGATTTGCCTTCAACAGAGTTTTGTTGGCAGTCAAGGTCTTAGCGAAATACACGGACCGCTCGAGCGGTCGGCGTCGACTGCTTGAGCTGTCGGTTGTTGACTGCTCGAGCTGGGCTACCCAACTGCTCGAGCAGTTGATTTGCTACTTTAGACGCCGCGAGGCCGCAAAGGGCGGGGGGAGGGAAGTCGGAGAGCTGTCCACTGCTCTAGCGCAGTCAACGGCTCGAGCAGTCGGTGTATGCCTCGCAACCGCTCGCGAGTGGTCGACGGCACGTTGGAATTTCATCGTGCAGTTGACGGCTTGAAGCGGTCGCGACTGCTCGAGCAGTCGTGTGTACGGCAGCGAATGAATGGCTATAGTTCATCGCGCAGTCGCGGCTTCAAGTAGTCGGTTATAAATGCTTGAAGCAGTCCGTGTATGGCCTTAAACTACCTAGTTAGTTCGCGATTGATCAAAGGCTCAATTATCGCACAGTTTCTAAGCTAACAAATACCGAAAAACGATTCTACGTTGTAGTAGAAGTGGTGGTTGTGGTAGTGGAAGTCTCGGTAGAACTCTGAGGCTGCACCAACTCTTCATTCTGAGCTACCATCTCGCTGATCGTCTGCAGTTTCCTGTTAATCGACTGTAGCGCAATCTGCTGTATATGCTTTCTGTTTTCCAACATCTTTATCCCGTGTTTCAAGTCCGTCACCACCCATTTCACTTCGACATACTCCATTATATTCGGTACTTGGTACTTCAGTCTCACTTTTCTAACTTCGTTCAACCTCTGAGCCAGTAGATCCGCTTGTACCTGTATCACATCTCTCTCTTTATCCAGTTGTATCGTCGACTGCGCCTTACTCTTTATCGTAGACAGCACTTTGCTCAAGTAGTGGTTCTGTTCCATCATCGCCTTCTTATGGATCGTAAGGTTCAAATTCGCGTCTCCCGTCAATTTCTTCAGCTCTCCTAATTGTTGCAATTTGTAATCTATGATCTTCAAACATTCCCCATTTTCTATCTTCAATTTTTCGAAGTCTACCGGTCTGAGACTCTCGCTTAGTTCAGCTTTGACCTTGATTTGCCCCTTCAGTTTGCTGTATTGAGTGTTCAAGGTACTGGTTCTAAGTCTCAGTTTACCTATCTGACTGTCCGATATCTTCACCCACTCAGTCATGAATCGGATCCAGATTTCGGCTGGGATCCGTTGCGCTATCTTGTCCCAGCCTTCGACTAAAACTTCTTGGTGGAATAGATTACTCGCCTTCTCGATTTCAGTGACTCTCATACCGATTTCTTCAAGCTGTGCCTTTAGAAGAGCATGTTGTTTAGCCCCTTTCTTTCTTACTTTGTTCAGATTTGTGACTTGAACCTCCATTTCTATGGAGACAAGTTCAGCTCTTTCCAAAACGTTAATTCTTGGTCCGGACCCGAATATGATGGTGGTACCAAGTTTTGCAATAGATTCCACTCTCTTAGTAGACACTCTTGAAGGGCTTGTCAGCATTCTAGAGGGGCTTAAGAATGTTTCTTGGAGACCAAATTTGGATGGTTGGTTTCTAATATAACTTCCGACGTTCAGTGAAGTGTTGGAGCTCATTCTGGTGGCGTAATCCAAAGCTTGGTAGACTCCGTGCATCAATGTGGGTTCCAGTCTCATAATAGTCTTTTCCAGGATCTCATTTTCTAGTATCAGTATGTTGAGGCTGTCTTTGAGCTCAGTTACTAGCTTGACAAGTTCCACATCGGTTAGAACATCCATATCAGGTACAAAGCCACTAATGGACCGTGAATTTTGGCTCATCACGCTGCTGCGGACAGCTGAATGCAATACACTCGACATTTTTACGTTAGAACAATGTTATAAATAAATAAAAATATGATAATTATATTTTGGCGGACTTAACATCTGTCCGTATGAGTTATTTATTCATATGTGGTTGCTAGGTGACCGTTGCTATGGTGATGTTTGGAATGGCTGTCTATTTAAATAGTTTGGTGGCCTGTTATTCGGTGTTTGACCTTCGTGGTTTCATATGGTAGGCGAACACGAATGGTGGTGGAATTTTCGAGGTTTCCGTGACTGGCAATAATAAGAATGGAAGTTTCTTATTGCCTTTAGTTTGATAGGTTTGCTTTGTCGTGCTAAAAGCCCTTTCAGCGCCGAATACTGACGCGTTTAATATCATGCTTTTCGCGGCTAAATAAAAATGTCTGAATTATTGTACAAATGTTAGGGTACAAATGTTAGGGGTAGTTTTAATTTATTCAAATCAAACAACCATGAATACAAGTTTAACGCATAAAGTATTTTAATCATTAATAAAGACTAAAATTAGGTTTCTATCACTTATAGTCAAAACCTGTCTTAAAGTAACTTGAACTTCAAACAAAACTAAATAAGAGGAAACTTAAAACCAAATTACAAAATACTCCTAAAAGTATGAACCGCTCTGGGACCCCCATAGCTGAAGAAAAAAAAAGAGCCCTTTAGGAATAGGGGCTTCTAAAAAATGGGGTTCATATAACAACAGTCAAGAAAAATTAAGATAAGAACCAGAGTCTTATAACAGGCGTTTACAACAAATACACATAATTATCCTTTTAACTCCAATAAATAATATTAACAAAAGTCATTGTCGTCATTCATAATTATGATAACCTCTCTTCTTTTAAAAACTTTAACATAAATGTCACATTTTCCAAAACCCATAAATTACAACTTAAATTAAACAACCCTTAAATTCCTAACCCCCAAAAGGCCGGCAACACACTTGTAACGTCTCTGGTGTTTCAAGTGTCTGTGTTTCTTGTTTCCTGATGGGTATAACCTGGGTGTCTTCAAAGCCCGAGTGAATAGGTTGCTTATGGGCAGACGTGCTCCATCGTAGGCCGCATCATCACTTACCATCAGGCGAGATAGCGGCCAAACGTCGGCCCATTTAACATAAAAAAAGTGTCCATGGGCGGCGGCGATTGCTTACCATCAGGTGATACGTCTGATCGTATACCGGCGTGTTCCATAAAAAATAAAACAATTTGGACCTTCAATCCCATTGTTCTGAGTAGCCCGAAACAGTATCGGTATCTTTATCTCCTTCTCTTAAACCCAGACTCAATAAAAGTCTCAACTGTTTATAAGTCCTGGATAAAGCAGTCTTATTAATTTGCAACCTCGTTTCCATTCTCTTAATCCCATAAAGCAATTCATGTTTTTGGTCTTTTACCGCAACATAATCGATTATATCAGGTACGTAATACGCTGCCCTCAATTTCTTCAACTCTTCTACCTTCTGTTCCAAATGATTTACCTGTAATTTTATTATAACTGTAGAGAGACATACTTAATTAATTATTCTCGACGCGAGACCCATAGGTCGTATGTCCGAATTTGATGATTCGGACATAAGACCTTATGGGTTTCACATAAGGTCTTATTTAAGACCTTATGTTATATACGCTATTATATTGCGCTATTTTTAAGACCTTATGGGTTTCATAACATAATACTCGACGTATTATGTTATCGGCTTACTCACGTAACTGTTTGACGAGGAACTCGACTAGTTTCAAGCCATGCTAGAGGCTCATATTCATGAGCAGCATTCCGCGACACACGACGCGGCGATTGTTGCGCTGCTACTGTTACTGAGTGAAACTAGTCGAGTTCCTCGTCAAACCGTTACGCGAGTAAGCCGATAACGTAAAAATTGATTTACCTGTAACTCTATTTCTTTACTCTCTTTCTCTATTTGCACCGTCTGCCGCGTCCTCTGCACCTTCAAATTCTCCAACTTCGTCAAGTACTTATTGACGAACGTCACAGCATTTTTGTGAATCGTCACATTCAGGTTCGCGTCGCCAGCCATCGCCTTCAGTTCATACAACTGTACCTTCTTTATTTCCAAAAGCTTCTCCGCTTCTTGGTTCTGTATTCTCTTCTTGTCAAAGTCTACCGGAGTTAGATTCTTGCTGAGTTCCCTCTTCGCGCCGATTGTTGCTTTTATCTTTTTGTATTGTGTGTTTAACGTACTATTCTTTAGACGCAACTTGTCTAGTTTCTTATCGGTGCTTTTAGACCATTCTATCATGAATCTGATCCATACTTCAGCTGGTATACGCTGTGTCAGTCGATCATAGCCCTTCACTATAACTTCTTCGTTGAAACTTTGAGCTGATTTTTCCGTATCAATGATCCAAAGGTCGCACGCTTCGAGTTGGGCGTTAAACAGCGCAGTTTTTGTCTTACACTGCTTTTTCCATTCATGTATGTTCTTCTCTACATGTTGTATTGCTATGGAGAGTAGTTCGTGCCTCTCATTCACATTTATCCTTGCTGCAACTCTGGTGACTGTAGACGCATTGACCTTGGCTCTGGAATCAGCTCTACGCAGCGATCTTGTGGTCCCGCTTACGGCGTGCAAGTTTTCATTTAGTTTCATTTTGGTCATTTGGGATTTGAGGAAACTGCCCAGGTTTTCGTCTGAGGCGGTCGGTAGTTTTGTCGCGTATTTGAACGCTTCTTGTACGCCGACCATTAGCGATGGATCTAGTCTCATAATGTTCATCTCTAGTACTTCATTCTCTAGTTTTAGTATTCGGATTTGCTTGCGTAGATGTTCTACATGATGGACAAGCTCTTCGTCGCTTAGTAAGTCTACTGGGTAGTCGGTGATCGATTCGGAACCACTTGCTATACTACTGTAATGCATTCTTATTGCGGAAACTACATTTGTATTTACTTAAAGACTTCTATTGACAGTATGCTTTAACGCTATTTTTTAAACTTATTCATAAAATCTTCTCTTAGAATTTGATCTTGTCATGATGTGTCAGAATGTCTGTTGTTTTCGTAAGAGGTTATACTGTTTTGGAAAGAGGTCTGTAATGATGTTGAATCTTTTTTATGTTAAAGAGATTTGCGTAAATGCGTCTCGATATTATTATTAAACTGTTAAAAAATATTTAATCCGCTTAAAAATATCTACGAGAGTAGTTTAGAAAAATATTCTCATTCTTTTAACCTAAACTATTCCTATTATCGTGATTTTCGTACGGTATCGAGATTAATTCAAAAACATTAGATTCAATTAAATACTCGCGCGGTTTCACCATCTGCTCGGCTCCTATTGATCTTAGCGTGATGATTTATCGCTTATAACCATTTTCAATGAATGGACTATCATTCCATTATTACTATTATTCAATTCGAAAAGAACGAACGTATGAATGAACGAACGATCGATCGCTCGAAGGAACCAACGAATGAACGTACTAACGAATTAATGAACAAACGAGCGATTTAACTAATGAACGAACGAACGAACGAACACACGAACAAACAAATCTCAATAGATTTGTCCCGAATCATGTGAATCCCGAGCGAAATATGTCGTGTTACAATTATCACTTACTATGGAATTACGGACCTTAGGGTTAAGCTTTTGTAAGAAACTAGCATTATTATACGTCGAGTTACAAGTCATCAAGTGATACTTTCCATATTTAGTATAAGTATATGAGACGGATAATTTAATTAATTTCCTTTTCTTCTAGCCATGAGCGTAAGAAGATGTATTGGGAGCAACTGGAGCTGCGTTGTAGATCTCTGTACCGACCTTCTGCGGGACAGGCCGCGCCGTCTGCAGGGAGACAAGTTCAGGTACGAAACTAACATTTCTTACTAGAGACCCCGGTACAACATTTTTTTTATGTTAAATGGGTCGAGGTTTGGCCGCTATCTCGCCTGATAGTAAGTGATGATGCGGCATACGATGGAGCACGTCTGCCCATAAGCAACCTATTCACTCGGGCTTTGAAGACACTCGGGTTATACCCGGCAAGGACTTCCCCCTAGCAGTTCGCACAAGGAAGCTTTTATAATATAAAGAAAAATTATATTTGTCGGCTTTAGGTCAAAAATAAAAATCAGTTTAGTAGGTACAATAGGGTAGGTGACTAATTTCTATTTTAATGCCCGTCTTGTACATTATTTTAAAATATTAGACACGTATTTTTTATTTTTTTACGAAAACAAATACTTTCGAAGATATATCGATTTGAAATATCGCGTGACGTCACTTCTAGGTACATTTTATACATAGAAATGACGTATTTGCTCCCACTCCTAAACTTTGATTTATTTTATCTAAGTATTGTTATCTTATATGACAAAAAAAAAATACGTGTCTAATATTTTTTCATTACTTAACTGACGGACTAAATAGATTTTTAATTTTCTTACTCCGTCATCATCCCTATTACAGTTGAGTTTAGGATGTTAGTAATACAATTATACAACGACAAGGCTATACAATGGTATGTTAAGTAATGATGATAATTACTTAAATTTTCAGAGTAACTGCAGTTGTTGTGCGCAGTGCCACCCGACGCAACCAGCGTGGGACATAAGTCTACAGCACAGATTCTGGGCGCCAGGTAATTAAATTATTACCTTAATATCTACATACCATTTGTATAACTTCTTTTTAGTTCCTTAAGTTTGTACACTAGGTTAAGCCTCACTGTCGAATTGGGAAGTTCCTGTCATGATAGTGTAAGAAGATTTTTATAATAAATAAATAAAATTAGAGGCCTAGGGGGCTTTAATTAGTATTTGGTATTTCACGACTACCATAATATGTTATCAATTAAGGCGTGATTAGGTCAATCAAAGATCCGGAGCTGCGGACTACCTAGCGGGTTTACCGAGGCTCCGGCTCGAAGGGCAGGAGTAGGAACGGGGTGGTTTTTAGTCAATAAGAGTCTGACACTCCTTCTCGCCTCACCCAAGGCGGGAATCAAGTCATTGGATGATTTTCTCCCCTTAAAAAAGGTTAAGTCTTTGACTGCCAATAGAAAACTGTTGAAGGCAAATCCTCTGCTAACATTGGTCTCCGGTAACCCCAGTGGCGTTTAAAGTGTTTATCAAAGAGAATTTTTGGATTATAAAATGCAATATGTGACAGATTAACTGAAGCTACATCGACGATACTCGACGAATTTCGAAGTCACACCGGGGTCCATAAAATTAATAATGTTATTTATTCATGTTTCAGGTCGTATAGGTAACCTGTACTCTCCTAACCCCGGTACAGGCAGGAAGACGTCAGCGTGGAGCTGGTTCCCGTGGCCTAGGAGTAATAGTCAGAAGTAAGTCTAGACTAATTCACAAGAATTTAGGAACTAGTGGCTCGTTGGCCGAGTGGTTCCAAGTGCGACTGCCGGACAAGGGGTCTCCGGTTTCGATTGCCCGGGTCGGGCGAAGTATTGCTGGGGTATTTCGATTTTTATGAAAATTTCTCAGTAGTAGCATGGAGTTTGGAAATGTGCCCGGTATATAGCAATAGGCTCACTTATTACATGGGACTTACAATATACATTGTGAAAAGTGGGTGTACATTGTACAGTGGTATTACGTGCCATAATGTGCACCTCTGCCTACCCCTTCGGGGATAAAAGGCGTGACAACCACCGACTTAATCCCCTCAAAAGCTAGTAAGGCACTGATGAGAGGCGCCGATTGCTTACCATCAGATGACCCGTCTGCTCGTTTACCGGCCTATACCATAAAAAACATGATTCCTTCCAGTTCCCGCTGCAGAATGGGCGTACCCCAATCAGGAGACAGCGCCTACGGATTTTGCGAAACGGAAGCTGCGCAAACGCAGCAAACGCAAGGATATGACGATAGATACCCCCACTCCTTCAACCAGACTCCGTTCAATAGAGCGCAGACTTCGGGCACGTTCGCGCAAGGAACCAGCTTTGCGCAAGTACAAGGGAACTTTGCGCAGGGCTCTGGGAATTTTGTACAGGTATGTTGTAATAAGTTTACTATTCTATCATTGGATAGAAAACTTTGGATTTAAGTAGTTTGCACAAGTATTGAGTTTTTCGTAAGTATAGAGATTTTTTGGTTTTATTATTTGTTGGCATAGTAGCAATAGAAATCTGTTCTGCGTTGCGAGCGTTGCCTTTGTAAAAGGGTTCCCGCATTTAACCTTTTTTGGGTACGGAATCATCAAAAAGAAATATTTTTAAAACCAGCTTTTATAGTTATGTAAACTAAACGTGTACACAATATTTCCGCTCAATCGGTTGGAGATATTTTTTTGTTGCAAGATTCCACTACACATACAATACATATGTGTGTGAAGTAGAATTTTGCTACAAAATTTGTGTATGTATGTATGTATGTGTGCGTGTATGTACACGCAAATTGCAAGTTTAATAGAAGCTTTTAAGAACAACACTGTAATTTCTAACATTTTCTACCAGAAACCTTGAATTTAAAGCTAAATATTTGTTATTATTAGAACTTATGACGGGATATTTACCATGTTTATTCATTATTTATGAGATTCCGATATTTCGACACTGTTGCAAGCGCCATGATCACGGATTAACTGACAGTTAATCCGTGAATCAAAATGAATAAACATGGTAAAATGAGTTCTAATAGTGTTAGTGACCATGTCAGTTTAAAGACTTAAATATTTGTTTCCAGGGCCAAGCCAACTTCCCCCAAGCCAGTTTCTCCCAGGAAGGGTTCGGTGAGGCCAGCGGGAGCTTCGACGCTGCTACCGGAGTATGGGGACCCCCGCCGCCTTACAGTCCGCAGGGACGGAGCGGGAGCAGGTAACGTATATTACTGCTGAGCTCCTATTGAGCGTAGCGACATGTTTTAAAGCCTTCGTATAGATAGACTATCCCACTATTAAAGTCTATTTCCACACAAAAATAATTAATTATGAGTTTTCGGCTTACTCCCGTTACTGTTTGACGAGAAACTCGACTAGTAGCAAACCATGCTGTAGCATGGGATAATATATACGGATCATATTCATGAGCAGTTTTCACAGTTATGTGAATAAGGCGTTTAAAAAAAAAGTTAGTATGTCCTAAAAGTAAAGAAATACACAAATCAAATATTTTAAATCGAACCGGTAGTACCGGAGATTCTATTCGAAAAGATTCGAAAAGATCTATTCAAAAATATTTCAGCTTTATACATATAGAATAATTAATGGACTTTGTTTATTAATACTTTACTATTTCTTTCCCAGGCACCACCTCCACCACCAAGACCCCGCAGCGGCCACCCTCCTCCATCACCACCACATGGAACACCGCACCAACATCCACGAACATCCATCCAACATCCAACCACATACATGCGCCAGAAACAGCTACCTAATGCATCAAAACCTACCCCCAACCGAACTAAGCCGAATAAACCCCGACTTAAACCGAATAAACCCGGAATTGGCTCGCATGAACCCAGAATTGGCTCGAATAAACCCAGAATTGGCGGAATTTGCTCGAATAAATCCGGATTTGGCTCGAATAAATCCAGAATTGGCTCGAATGAATCCGGAATTGGCTCATATGGGGCAGATGTATCCGCAAGATATAGCGGAAATGGCTCGTTTACAGGCGGAATTGGCCCATATGCCGCCTGAAGCGAGGTTTAACACGCTAAGGGGCCACTTAGTACCATATAGGTGTCAGAGGTTGGGTATGAGCGCTAGTAACTTGCATAGAGATTGCAGGATCGACGATAACGTCGCTATTGAGTGCTTGCATCAGAAATCTGCGAGTAAAGGTTAGTATTATATTTTGAAGGCTGTTTTGACCAATCACCTCTAAATCTTCTCGTTACTTAGCGTAAAGGAGCACCTACTAAACTTAATCTTTAGGTGTACCTTATAGGTTGATGTCTCACCTATCTTAACTTTGGTTCCTTAAAATTTAAGAGTATTAAGTAGGTAAAGACAGGCTTTCGTTTCTTATTTTAATTCCTTGCTCGATAAATAGATTATTCGACGTTTAAAAAAAGAGTTATTCAATTCGAACCAGTCGTTCTGGACATTAGTGCTTTGAAAAAAACAAATAAAAATAAATAAGTTAACCACTTACCATCAGGTGGGCCGTGTTCTTTCTTGCCATAGATGTGGCATAAAAATAACAAATAAACTGTTCAGTTTTATATATTACAACAAACGAACTCTTTTACTTTATATTAAGTATTATATTTTGTGTATGTATACTTAAATATTTACTTGTTCAGTTTCAGATCAAAGCTCCGACTCGTGTCAGAAGCAAGGAAAAGAAAACTTGGGCTTCCAGAATGATAAGCATTCTCCGATCAGGTTAGTATCCATTTAAGTAATTCCCAAACCATTTTCCCAAAAGGCCGGCAACGCACTTGTAACTGTTCTAGTGTTGCGAGTGTCCCATTGACGGCGGCGATTGCTTACCTAGCGACAAGCTTTTATGCTAAGCATTAAATCATTATCATATCAGCCGCAAGACGTCCACTGCTGAACATAGGCTTCCCCAATGACTTACAGATAGGCCGGTTGAAAGCGACCTGCACCCAGCGACCTTAAGTCGCTAAGTATTAGGTTATGGTCATGCAAACTAAACGTGTACCGTATAGTATGTGTAATCGGTTGAAGATATCTGCTTCAATATTTCACTTTACAAACATGCATATATACATAACCTTATATACGTAACTCCCATGGGGGTAGGCTGAGACCATGGAAAGTCAATTGCTACGAATCTACATACATTGCAAGTTAAATAAAAGCTTGTAAAATAAATCATAATTATAAAATCGTTATTTCTCTTCAGGTCGTCAATGCAAGACTGTCGCGCCGCCAACCAGAATGCGGAGTCGGAGGTATACTTCGCAGACGTGTCGAGCTGTTGCAATGTGTCTGTTAAAGTAAGTTATTTTTATAAATTCATTATCATCATCATCATTTATTCAATTAGACCATTTAACACCAGTGGCTTTTTTGAAGATCAAAAAAGAAGTATTGGGGGCTGGCATATTCTAAGAATAAAAGCCCGTAAAATAAAAGATTAAAAAAAATAAGTGTTAGTCTGTCAGTCAGTCCTCTAGTGGCTCTATTTGCTCGTTCCAAAGTGTAGATTCCTATGGAGAAGAACGAGAAAGAAACTCCATAGGTTACTCTTTTTTAATCATTTTACAATATAGTTCTTGGTTACATTGTTTAGTTGGTTCCATCACTCTCTCATCTATTTTCAAAAGTATCTATTCACAAAACTTTTTTTATAAAACTCTTAGCACAAAATTGCTCCGTTGTGATTTGTAAAACATGTTAATAAAAATTAAATATAAAAACTAAAAATTAAATATAAAAAATACATTATATTTTCTTCTCTTCCAGGCTGAATGCTGCATGAACGCCAACGTATCAGCTCTAGTAGGTACCATAGAAAACCATCCAGAATCCACATCAGAGTCTGACACAGGATCCTTCACCCTCACGCGACAGCAGCGCCCCCAACCGCAAGTCGGATCCAAACGGAGACCGCGACAAAGCGAGAAACACATCAAAAACCAAGAAAAAATGAGACAAGTACTTAATAACTCTATAAGATTGACCGAACATCAAATTGAACAGCTCAACAATTCCATGAGAATGAACGAAAGAATGGAACGCGAACGAATGAATGAGACCAGGTTGAGTGAACGCATGAATGATTCCAGGGACCGATTGAATGACAGAGATCGCTTGGAACGCATGAATGACTGTAGAATCAGTGACCGAATGAACGAAACGAGGTTAAGTGAGCGAATGAATGATTCTAGAGATAGGTTGAATGAAGGAAGGGTGTGTGAACGTGAACGAATGGAGAGGTTGAATGATACGCGTATAAGCGACAGAATGAATGAAACAAGGTTGAGTGAGCGAATGAACGAAACGAGAATGAGTGAACGTATGAACGATTCAAGAGACAGATTAAATGACTCACGGAACTGTGAGGTAATAGATCCAAGAATAGAAAGAATGAATGATTCCAGAATCAGCGACCGAATGAACGAAACTAGACTAAGTGAACGTATGAACGATTCGCGCGTTTGCGAGCGTATGAACGAAGCGAGAATGGAAAGAATGAACGATTCTAAACTAAGTGACAGGAGCGACACTCGTCATAGCGACCGAATGAACGACTCTCGTCTTGAACGAATGAACGACTCCCGCCTTGAACGAATGAGTGAACTAAACTCAAGCATTCGTATCGACGGTAGTCCGAAAATGCGTACACACATAAGTCCTTTACGTATACCTAGATCTAGTCCTAAGAACGTGCCTAAAGATCATCCTAGGCAGTCTAGTTCAGACTCGAATAAGCCAGATTTTAGGCAGATATCGCCTTTATCTCCTAATACGGAGGAGTCATTGTTGTCTGACGATGATAGGCCTCAGGACCAGGTTTATTCGAATGACCCGGAGACCTCTAAGTGTTTAGGTCCTGATTCTCAATATGAACCTGTGAGGGAGGCTAAGGAAGAAATCTTGAAGACCAATCACCATCATTGTTATAGTGATACCAATACTATGGACTCTGGATGGCAAAGCGGGTCCGAGAAACAGGTAACTGATTGATCCTGGATTTAAAAATTTCGCCTTTTTTAACAATGAAATGAAATTCGTCGTATAAAGAAACTTAATTGCTGTTTTCACCAACCACTGAATTAAGTCTTAAGTAAGTAAAAGTTAAACCCTTGTATTTTCTTCGTTTTATAAATACAAACGTTGCCTCACATTAGGATTTTCTCCAGTGTCGTGGTTGCTTTTACAAACATACATTTCCTATTGGATTACTCTGAGAAGAAATGCCGCAACAAACTCAGAGGCCATAGTCACTTTAAGTCCAGACAATATCAATTAAAGATGTCGGAGAACCGTGCAAGTTGATTCTGTAGTGGTATTTTGAGGAAAGAACCACAACAGCTTAAGCTTAAGAGTTCCTTAAAATTTAGGACATGGTTGGTGAAATCAGGCATAATTTTCTTTAGTGTTTCCAACATTTAATAGATATTGTTCAGTAAAAATAGGGTTTTGATATAAACATAGTGATTCGATTGTCCCCTTGTAAAGTGTTCCGCGTGCTGTGTTTAATTAATAGTGGGTTTTATAACTAAATCGTTCATTACATTCAATCGTTCATTTCATTGAGAAAATATTAAAGTAATCTGTAATATAAAAATAAGTCGGGTTTTCCTTCCTGATGCTATAACTCCAGAATGCACGAACCGATTTCCACGGTTTTGCATTCATTGGAAAGGTCTCGGGCTCCGTGAGGTTTATAGCAAAGAAAATTCAGGAAAAATTCAAGAGAAAAGCAGGAAAACAGGGAAATTCATTGGTAGCGAAACGGAGTTCACCTGGTTTGCTAGTTATTGTAAAAAATATTTTCCCTTGAGCCAAATTAAATTAAATAATACTATAAAATCTTAACTCACTAAACTTTTGCGTAAATAATTCATTGAATGCGTTCATTTAGTTCGTTCATCGTTCACCGTTCATTCACCCAACTTTTTATTGAACATCCATTCATTAACTACCATTCACTCTTTCATTCATTCCATTCAATTAATTATTTACGTCAAGAGTGAACTTGCCAATTTTCCGAATTTGACATAATATTATTAATTTCGATTTAATAATAAATTATGTAAAATAAATAATAATTGTAATGTAGTCGATGTGTTTTAATGCTCTCTATAATATTGAGATTATTATTTTAATTTTTAAATTGGATAAAAATTAAATAAAAACGAATTTGTAGGTCGCGTAGAAATGTATAATTATTGTATAAAGGACTTTCTTTATACAACTATTTAATTGTGAAGTATAATTATTATATTTAAATTGTGAAAATTCGTTTATAAATTCAGAAAATGTTCTCATAAAGCGGTTTGCGTAAAACACTTAAATCAACATTTATTTGCTTTCATAATAAAATTTCCCCTATTACATGGGACTTATAACACAAATGGTGGAAAGTGGATGTACATTGTATAGCGACATTACGTGCCGTAATGTGCACCTCTGCCTACCCCTTCGGGGATAAAAAGCGTGACGTTGAATATTAGTTATTGTCTTTTTACTAAATCAATCTTTATTTTCTTACCTGAATACTAAATAACTTACTGAATAAATTTAAATAAAAGACATAGTCAAGAATCAAATCCTATACCTCTGACTAGGTAATTATTTACTTATTCATTATTTTGTTATATATCTAAATCTATCCGTCCACCCATTCTGTTTATATTTCCATTCATTCATTATCCCATTCACGTATTCGTATTTTATAAGTAGATACTGAATGTTTGTCGATTTTGAAAAGGCCAAAATACTTGCCAATTTACTGTGAAATGAAATGACAGAAAAAATTGTGAATGAACTTGAATTCTATTATAACTTTCGTGAGACATACTAAATTAATTATTATGTTATCGGCTTACTCACGTAACTGTTTGACGAGGATCTCGACTAGTTTCAAGCCATAAGTAGCAGCGCGACAATTGCCGCGTCGTGTGTCGCGGAATGCTGCTCATGAATATGAGCCTCTAGCATGGCTTGAAACTAGTCGAGTTCCTCGTCAAACAGTTACGTGAGTAAGCCGATAACATAATAATGAAATTGAATTCATTCAATCATTCGTTCTTTTGAACATATTTACTTTAGTAACTCGTGTATTTTAATAGCCTAAACTTAGGCTATTATTTTCCTGATAGTTGATGTATAAAAAACGTATTATCTTTTTAATCCAGAAACAAATTAATGTTGCCATACAATGATTTCTTTCTTTATATTTTTATTAAAAATCCATTTATAAGAGCAATAATTTCTTATGTTCTTTTTATTGTAAATATTTTTTATACAAATAATAAATTAGTTTTTTAATCATAAGTATTTTGTAGATTAACTTTTTCTGTATTATTGTATACAGGGTGTGGTAATATTTTAATGTGATTTTTAACTAGGGTCGTTTATGTCTTGTAGAAAGAATGTATGAAAATAAATAACTATATAAAATCTCATGCATTTCTGTTAGTTTGTATGTTTAGAATGTTTGCATTAAAATATTATTACACTTGTAAGTAGTAACTAGTTGTCACTGTAATGCCATTATGGAATTGTTTTAATATTATTATTCTTGTGTAAAGGACAGTTTGAGCGAAATTTTCATGTTATGACAAAATTCTTTATTCAATATTTACTTAAGAATTTGTTACAATTGCCGATTTTTCCTGCTTTTTTTAAATATATGTATATTCAAATACGAAAACCTATAACACAAGATTTAGCTCACTCTGTATAAAACATTGTCTACAACTCGAACATCCTGTGTATATTCGTTATACTAGTATTTTAAGTACGTTGGAATTTGCATTAGTTATTATATTTAAGTTATTTTTTAACTAAACTGAAATAAAAATCAGTATTTTTTTAAACTGTACTGTGAAAGAAATTATATTGTATTTTCTTATTTGTCAACTGTGACCACATAAACTCATAAAAAATTGTATATTTTTTCCATTATGTTTGGTGCGCAGTGCATATATGTTACGTGCGTAGACGTGGCGACGTCGCGTAGCCTACTGTTACAATTAATTTACGTGAGCCAATCGTGATTTTATTTATTCAATTTCAATATTAATTTCTTTCACAATTCTACACTACATGACCTTTTTGTGTAATAAACATGTTACAATAAGATTATTTGACTCAAATCGGCATCTTAAAACTTGAAACCTATTTTTACTTCGACAAGGAACGAATGATATTCTAAACTATGCAAATGATACTATGAACAATAAAATAAATGTGTTTCCTAAAAATCTATTTTGAAATGTGTCTCAAAATAGTAGAATTATGTAAAAAATCCTACATTTTGATTATAAAACGGCTAGTTTTACAGTTCCTGTATACATAATATTATTATGACAATTGCAATTTTAGTTTACTAATATTTTAATAATAACTATCGTGAGACATACTAAATTAACTAAAAAAAATCACGGTTTACTCACGTACATTAATGGAGAAAAGCTCTACTAGTTTCGAATCACAGAGGGACTCTTCATCATGACAATGTCCTGAAGTCTACCTACCTAAGCTGCGAGACGTCGCCACGTCTGCTAAACCGTGATTTTTCAGTTAATTTATTAATATTTTGGACATTTTTTGAGGGTTGAAAATCATCCAATGACTTCTCCCACCTTGGTTGAAGCAAAGAGAGTGTCAGACTCTTACTGACTAAAAACCACCCCGTTCCTACTCCTGCGAGCCGGAGCTCCGGTAACCCGTTACGTAGTCCGTGACTCCGGAATCCTTTTAGCTATGTTAATAATTTTAGCCTGGCAATGTGACAAAATTATGACTGAACGAACTAAAGTTTGATTTCACCATTCATTCATTCAATCTTTCGTTCGTTCTTTTGAACAAATTCAATTGTTACATAACAACTATGAGTAAACGAATTGAAGTTTGATTTCACCATTCATTCATTCATTCTTTCGTTCGTTCTTTTGAACATATTTCATAATAATAAAAGCTATAAAACTAGCCGTAAAATCTATGTATTATTATTATATTATGAACTATTTTTATTAATAATGTACGAAATATAGTTGTGATTTCATTAAATAATTGATAATTATTACGTGATTAGATATTATTATTAATTATTGTATGTAATGTAATAAGGTTATGTTTCATTACTATGTACCTATATTGTTAGATTGATTTAATGATAACGGTTCTATTAAAAGACTGAAATCTGAATCTAGGTTTTTTATTTATCATCATCATAATAAGCCTCCTATACGTAAGGGTTTCCCATAATCTCTATACTTAACTGGGATTGGTCAGCTCAAGACTGCATTAATTTTGTTGTCCTCAAAGTTATTTTTGACTGAGTTTTGGTTTTACATTGTTCTTACTTAGTTGAAGCAAACGAAACAATGTAACCAAGAATTGTACTGTGAATCTGATTGAAAAAGAGTAACCTATGGAGTTTCTTGCTCGTTCTTCTCCATAGGAATCTACACTTTGGAACGAGCAAATAGAGCAACTAGAGGACTGACCAACAGACAGACAGACATTTTGTTTTCTTACACAGTAATATGATTTCAATTCAATGGATGTTTTATTTTTTATTTCCCTACTACACACACCCACACGTAATTTCACACATCTCATATAGATATATTCCATGTCACTGGTCTCGGGTTCGATTCCCGGGTCGGGCAAAGTACTGCTGGGCATTTTTCGGTTTTTCAAAAAAAATCTCAATAGTAGCACGGAGCCTGGAATTGTGCTCAGTATATGGCAATAGTCTCACCCCTATTACATGGGACTTATAACACAAATGGTGAAAAAACATTATATAGCGGCATTACGTGCTGTAATGTGCACCTCTGCCTACTCCTTCGAGGATAAAAGGCGTGACGTTGCATGTTGTTTAGTCTGCTCTTACGATACCCGCGTGAAAAATAGGGGTGTACAAATGTATTTGACTCTGACGTAAAATAAAACGCATAAACAATTTTGATATTTTCTTTTTATTGTTTAATTCTTAGTCGAATTCCTAAACTTATAGTTAGGCGTAGGACCCTCTTTGCAAATAAATTAATACATAATATAATATTCTTAACTACCTACTAAAGGGTGTACCAAAAAATTGTGGATATTTTTAACAAAATGGTTGAATTTACTCGTTTTACTGGTAAAAGTGTGGGGGAAAATCATCTAATGATTTCTTCTGCCCTAGGCGAGGCGCCAGGGAGTGTCTCTTACTGACTAAAAACCACCCCGTTCCTACTACTGCTTTTCGAGCCGGAGCCCCGGTAAAACCGCTAGGTAGTCCGCAGCTCCGCATTAGGCAGTGGTGGCTTTTTAAGCACGCACGGGTATATTAGTGATGCAGATTTTCAAATACATTATATGTGCTAAGTTTGTTTTATAAACCTACAGACTTGCTATTTGAAGTATTTTGGATTAAAATGGTCAATGAAGTATTATTATTTTCATTTTGAACTAAAATACTAAATCTTAAAATTAAAATATTCGTAAAAAGGGTCCTAGGAAAGCTAAATCAAAATTATAATCACAAAACGTGGAAGTAAGTGTAGCAAGCACCAAAAAGTAAACAAAAATAAAAATAAAATCTATTTTGTTACAAAGTAAAAAACAGAAATATGGCCGATGACATTAATATATTTTCTTTTTTGTAAAATTAAATACTCAGATTGAGCAAATGTATAAAAATATATACCGCATGGGGAAACCTCTTATGACTTAATTTAAACCACATATTTGTTATCATCTTTGCTTCAACGAAAAATGAGCGAAGTAGGCCTACAAAAATGCATTATTCCCTTTGAGCTAATTTGAACACTCTTTACAAATACGGCATTGTAACAGCCGCGTCGCGTGTCCGTAACATTCCTAGACAATCTACAACATTACAGCTCTTCTGTGGTCAAGGTATATAGAGCTGCTCACATAGAATTTAATTTGTTTGAAAATTTCATTTTTTAATTTTCAGTTTTCATTGAAATATTTAGTTGTATTATGCTTCTGTGGACGAGTACTACTTCTAGTTTCATTTAAGTCATATGAGTGATCTCCATACTGTATATTTCTTACAGAATGAACTAAAAACATAGAAATTAATAGATAGTTTGAGAACATGTTGTATTTGGGAGTTAATCTCCCCAAAAATTCTTATTGGTATGGTAAAAGCAAAAGAGACAATATTTTTTACACATAAATGTAAAGTTTACTAAAGTATTAATATTCACAATATTTGATTGGTCCGAAACTATCTATGGAACAGTTATTTTTAAGACTAGTGGACTTAATGCATTGCATTATCATGAGATGAGACGCACATTAAATATAATTATATTTCTCAAAAATAGAGTTTCAAAGTCAAGATTATTCATTTCAAATAGACCGAGAAGGCAGTTTTGAACGTCAAAGCAAATATTACAATACCTATAATGAAAACAAAATGTCTGTCTGTCGGTCAGTCCTCTAGTGAGGCTATTTGCTCGTTCCAAAGTGTACGTATGTAGATTCCTATATGGAGTTAGAAAACCTATATGGAGTTTCTTGCTCGTTCTTCTTCATACGAATCTAGATTTAGGAACGAAGCAGTAACGCTAGGTAGGCACTGACAGAATTTTTTTTACCGTACCAAAAGGGCCTTTAAGTGTTTTATTTGAAATAAATGCTTTGATTTTCACATTATAGAAAATATAGCGTTAAAACTATACTTCCTCATTTTTTCTTCTTGTAAAAAAATCTCGAAAACGAGCCGAAAATACATCTCTATTTTGCATTTAATTGCATACCAATTCTTGGCTATCTAGTTTAGCCATATATATTAATTCTGATGAAGATAAATATTGATTCAGTACCGAGACAGTAACCTTTGGTTGTCTACTGAGTCCACGAATAGTTACAAAAGATATGACTTCGTTACAAAGCGTACAATTTAGTGTAACAATAGCTACTGTCTCTTTTTTATGGTATAAGCCGGTAAACGAGCAGACGAATCACCTGATGGTAAGCAATCGCCGCCGTCCATGGACACCCGAAACACCAGAGGCGTTACAAGTGCGTGGCCTTTTGGGGATTAGGAATTTAAAAATGTTGGGGAATCGGGGATTGGGAAGAGTGGGAAGGGGGGTAATTGGGTCTCTGTACTGAATCAATCTTTATCTTCATATACAGTGAAACTTGGTTAAGTGGGACCTGGATAAGTGAGAAACCTCCACAAATGGAACTCATACTGAGGTCCCTACCCATTGGCACTGAATTACCTCTTTTAGTGGGACAAACAACCCTCTATATCTGGGATTCGTTCTTTCGATTTATCATCTTAGTTACCTTTATAACTGAGACAGCAAGTAAATTTTAATGTATAAACCTCAGTAACTGAGACAACATCGTTTTGTTTGTTGATTTACTTATTCTTATTCATTTATAATGTGCAGATAACACATTGTTTTATTTAAGAATCACACCTCTTTATGTGAAATAACCCGTATGTTCACCTCTATTAATGGAACCCTCTGTAAATGAGACAAATGTTTATTTATACCTCGTTATCTGAGACACTGGGTTAGTGGAATACCTCTATAAGTGATACCAATTTGAAGGTCCCTTGAAGTCTCACTTAACGAGGTTTCACTGTACTAAATTATTTTGCTTTTTTATTAAATAATGTGCGTCCATTTGACACTGGTAGTAAATCATTAAAAACTAAACTAAATTAATTACGTCTTATACTTACGTTATTTTAATTAAAATCACTTTACTTTAGTTCTATCTTCGATATAGTATCTACGGAATGGTTTAGAGCAGTTATTGATAAAAAAAAAAAAAAGAAATGTTAATTATTATGTTCTCGACTTACGCTCGAATACTGAAATGCTACTCAATTTTAAGTTGTACTTAAATATCGTGCTATCTCTGTCATTTTACAAAGAATTGATAGTGACAGAACTAGTTTTGAGAGCGTCTTAAAATTGAGTAGCGTTTGAGTATTTGGACATTACTCACGTAACTGTTTGACGAGGAACTCGACTAGTTTCAAGCCATGCTAGAGACGCAAACGCCGCGTCGTGTGTCGCGGAATGCTGCTCATGAATATGAGCCTCTAGCATGGCTTGAAACTAGTCGAGTTCCTCATCAAACAGTTACGTGAGTAAGCCAATAACATAATAATTAATTTTAGTATGTCTCACGACAGTTATTACAAAATTAAAATGAAAATGTACTTCTTTTTATTATTGTTATTTGGCAAAAAAGTATGTTTATTTATACGAAAATGTCTACAAAAATCGAAAAAGAGTCTTTAAATTCGGACGGATTCGTTAAAAAGTTTGTTCAAAATGTCACATTTAACAAAGGTTAAAATTTCAATCACTAAACTGACGTTTTTAGTCTTTTTAGATATTTTAGTCAAGAATTTCTTTTTAATTTTAATATTGCCATTTCTATTTGAATAGAAGTAGAAGACTTATGAAGAGTATTAAGCTACTGGTTATAGTGCTAGCTTTGTTAAGAACTACTGTTTCTTTTTCGTAAACTAGTACATTCTTGGCTGTGTGCTCCGCCACTGTAGCTGGTGTCCCATCCATGTCTCCTAGACGTTGGTTTGCTACCTTCAAGTTCTTCAGAAGGGCTAATACGTCTTCTGTGAAAAGAAGAAAAGATAAAGGTTAGTTTGAAAGGTCTAATCACGCTACTATTATAAATGTGAAAGTTTATTTGTTTGGATGTTTGTCCGTCAATCATGCTGAAATTACTGAACGGATTTTGATGAAATTTTGGTATACAGATAGTACAGGGGCCTTAGTCTGCTATTACAATTGTGTCAGAATGGTCGATCACTGAGCAGTGCAAGAGGGACGGAGCTATGTAGGTTGTATAGCTCCATACACAATGCTGTGATAGTTTCACTTTTTTAATACAATGCTTTTTTAAATTAATACAATGGGTGCGTTTACATACACATCACATCCAGACCCGAAACAACAATTTATGGATCACACAAAGAGTTGCTACGTGCGGGAATCGAATCCGCTACACGTTGCGTGGCAGCCGGTTGCCCAGCCACCGCACCAACCGTGCAGTCAATTCATTAATGTATGGCAATAAAATCTTACTATTTACCGAAAGCTTATATATAATTAATCAATGTTTTTAACACAATACTTCTCCTTTTTTGAAGTCGGTTAACAAGCTCAAGTCAGTAAATTAAAAATTCGTATCTATACTATTAATATTATAAAGCTGAAGAGTTTGTTTGTTTGTTTGTTTGAACGCGCTAATCTCCAGAACTACTGGTCCGATTTGAATAATTCTTTGTGTGTTGAATAGTGTATTTATCGAGGAAGGCTATAGGCTATAAAACATCACGCTATGACCAATAGGAGCCAAGCAGAGCGGGTGAAACCGCGCGGAAGTAGCTAGTTACTTATATTTTTTACTAGCTACTTCCGCGCGGTTATTGGTTCGCGCGGTTATTATATTGGTCATAGCGTGATGTTTTATAGCGTATAACCTTCCTCGATTCCGATTCTAATCGGACCAGGAGTTCCGGAGATTAGCGCGTTCAAACAAACAAACAAACTCTTCAGCTTTATAATATTATAGTATAGATTATTGTTTTAACACAAATCTTCTCCTTTTTTGAAGTCGGTTATCAAGCAAGCTCAAGTCAGTAAATTAAAAATTAGTAACAAAATTTAAGTAATGTATTCTTCTAACCTGCAGTGGCAGTCTCCCCCTCTTCATATCCGACCTTGATGAACGTGGTCAGTGAGACTTCATACACCTTGTTGGCGTCGTTTCCAGAGCTGATGGAACGACGCTTCCTGCCGTATGCTATCTGACCGTTGCTGCATTGCACCTGCAAATATATATTTTTTTTTAAAAAAAATATGTATTAGTATATAATTCAATTGTATGTAATATCTATGTATAGTATTTTTCTATGGGCCTTAGATGCCTGAAGTAAATAAATAAATAAATAAAAAAAAAATTGTAAGATAAAATTAGTTTCTGACTGACTAGTTGAGTGGTCGCAAGTGCGACTACTGGGCAAGGGGTTCAAGGTATTACTGGGCTTTTTTCATTAGTGGCACGAGTCTGGAAATGTGATCAGTACCTATATGGCAATCGGCTTACCCTCTGCCTCTATTACACAGAGCTTATAACATAAATGGTCAATGGTCTTTTTTCAGCAAATCCAGAGGAGTCATAGATGCCATGCCGGCTTAAAAAGGAATACTCTGTTTTCTTGAAGGTTTGAAGATCGTATCGGTTCGGAAATACCGCCGACGACAGCTCATTCCACAGTTTTGCTGTGCGAGAGAAGCGCACAGTTGTGGCCTGCCAACCATCTATATGATGGGGATGGAAATGCTGTCGTGTAGGTCGATGGCGAAAAGACGCGGCAGGTATTAGACACAATTCCTCAAAGCACTCCCATAAATGCACTCATAAGTGTTACTTAAGTGTTATCTTAAAATTTAAGAGAAGTTTTACTGCTGTACTCAAAGACATTGAATGATTACTTAAACTATTCCTTAGTAACGATTTTGTTCCGAAATCAATTGCCAAAACTGGCTTAAGTAACCATTAAATGACTTTGAGTATGGCAGTTAATCTTATAAGGCCACCCATCAATTTCCAAGCCTCAGCTCCAACACTCACCCCCTGGCATTTGTCGAGGCACACGGTGACTGTTCCCTTGAACTGAACGTACGAAGTGTCAGGGAACTTGAACGCCTTGAACTTGGCCGTCAGGGTGTCTCCATCGGACGTCACGAAGTTATCAAACAGGTAGGTGTCTACTGCGCATCTGGAATTGGAAATACGTAGAAAGTCAAAGTCAAATTTATTTATTTCAATTAGACCAGGAAGGCACTTTTGAACGTCAAAGCAAATATAATAATATTAATAACGTCAGTCTGTCGGTCAGTCCTCTAGTGAAGCTATTTGCTCGTTCCAAAGTGTAGATTCCTATGGAGTAGAACGAGCAAGAAACTCCATAGGTTAAGTACTCTTTTCCAATCAGATTCACAATACAATTCATGGTTACTTTACACACAAGATGGAAAATATTACATCTTATGTGTAAAGAAGAATCGCGGTGTCCTGAGGGTTAAAGCTCCCTGAGTAAGAGCCTGGCAAGTACCAATGTGACTTTCCGGAGCAGGTCTACTAAGAGGTCTTGGTGCTCCTTATAGGTACTGAGGATGTCCACCGGGGAGGTTTTAGTGAGGTAAAAATCCCACACTCCCTCACAGGTGCGTTGCCGTCCTTTTAAAAAGGAGTACGCTCTTTTCTTGAAGGTTTATTATTTATTACATACTTATAGGATTGAAATGTGAATATTTGAAATCGTAGAAGTAACAAATACGACGATCTCCAGCCACCGTAAGTGCGGGTTTGCGTACGGCGCGTAATGGTGACTTGCAAACCCGTGAATGCGGCGCGTCGCGTTCCGCGCACGCCTCAAAGAGCCACCAGACCACCACAGATGGGGTAGTAGGTAGGATGTAGGTGTAGGATCAAGCATCAGTAGGTCTGATGCTTGATCCAGAGCTGCGTACTACCTAGCGGGTTTACCGGGGCTCCAGCTCGAAAAGCAGGAGTAGGAACGGGGTGGTTTTTAGTCAGTAAGAGTCTGACACTCCCTCTCGCCTCGTCTAAAGCGAGAGAAGTCATTAGATGATTTTCCCACCTTTAAAAAATCACTCTTATCTACCAGTAAGACGAGTAAATTCAACCATTTACGTAAAAAATCCACCATTTTTTGATACTATAAACATCTAATGACTTGCCTCGCTAAAGGCGAGAGAATTACCCCCCTTAAAAAAAAGAAAAAGCGTACTTACCCATTCAATATGATAGTTTCCTGCTGTTTCCCCGTGTCGGTGACATGCATGTAATTGACCAGTAGGCCGTAGATGGGAGCCGACTTCTCATTCAGGAAGATCTCCATCGTCAAAGGAGTGCCGGGCTTCACTGATATTTCGCCGGAGACCCTGGAAATTTTAACAATGACTTAACTAAAAATCACGGTTTTGTAGTAATCGGTTGTTTTATTCGTGCCGGTTAATCAGAGTGCCAAATGCGCTCTTGTTTCGTTTAACTTCAAGCTAACTCGTACTAAGGGTACAGATGTTTTGAAGGAATATCAATGCGTCAAAAGAATGAGAGGAACTGGGAACCTGGATTCTTAATTACCCTTAGTACTAGTTTGTTTTACGTTTAAAGTAATCGAAACGAGAGCGCGTTCGGCGCTCTGATTGGTTGGTTTATTTGGTGTTAGTAAATACTTATTTAATCTTGTCGAGTCGGGTAAAAAGGGCTGTTGCCCAAAATCGATCATCTCTTAACTGACAAGTAAAGATTGAGGATAATCTAGCTTGTTATTTAAAAATAACGGTTTATTCACGTAAATATCTGGGAAAATTAAGAAGAACATTCATGAGCACAATGCGCGGACCAAGAAGTAAGAGTCCTACTGTGACTTGAAACTAATAGAGCTTTTCTCAATATTCACGTGAGTAAATCGGTATTGTTTAATTAATTTAGTATGTTTCACGTTTGGTAATATACTAATCGACCTTATTTTGCAAGCTAATATAAGAATATTTAATGAAAATGTCACATTACTTACTGTTGTCCATTCTGCTTGACAATAGCACCTAGGACAGGTTCGGGAGCCTTGCCTTCTTCGTACCTGGTGATGTTCAGGACGCTGGAACAAGCAATATTAGTCCATTAAGTAAACCATTCACGGACGGACCTGAAAATGTAGCGTGGGTAGCAACTACTCGGGTTCGATTCCCGGGTCGGGCGAAGTTATGCCGCGGGTCTTTTTTCGATTTTTCGAAAAATTCTCAGCAGAACAGAATCTGGAAATGAGCCCGGTATATCGCAATAGGCTTACTTCATATTACATGGGACTTACATAAATTGTGAAAAGTCTACTTCTGCCTACCCCTTTGGGTATCAAAAGGCGTGATTGACATTGATATAATAAACTGCGTATAAAAGACTAGTGTATACTTACTCAGGCTCATGGAAGTCCCCCTGAAGAGGGACGTCCCTCTTAGAGATGTAGCGCAGTTTGCCGGCGACGGAGCAGCGAGCCGTCAGCATCTCAATGTTACCGGCAGCGTCCTCTATCACTATGTTGCGGTAGAAGGATCGGTTACCCTGCAACAGTTCGTAAAAGGTATCATTGTTTAGAAGGTAGGTATGATGCGGACGGCGAGCAAGGGTAGCTTCATCGCCCGAACAGAACCAGACCCGATTGCGTGCGGCGCACGTTCCGCGCGCGCCTCAAAGAGCCATCAGACCACCACGTGGGGCCCATAGGGCTGATGAAAACACTTCATCCGGAGCTGCGGACTACCTAGCGGAAATACCGGGGCTCCGACTCGAAAAGCAGGAGAAGAAACGGGGTGGTTTTTAGTCAGTAAGAGTCTGACACTCCCTCTCGTCGCCCAAGGCGGGAGAAGTCATTGGAGTGTATACCTACTCAGGCTATGAAGTCCAGAGGGAAGGGAGGGACGTCCCTCTTGGAGATGTAGCGCAGTTTGCCGGCGACGGAGCAGCGAGCCGTCAGCATCTCAATGTTGCCTGCAGCGTCCTCTATCACTATGTTGCGGTAGAAGGAGCGGTTACCCTGGAACAGTTCCGCCCGTCAAAAAATAGGTATCATTGTTGAAAAAGATAAACATTGTGGGGAAACCAGAGGCGGATGTATCCAACTTTTTTAAGGAGGCAAATCATCCAATCACTTCTCTCGCCTTGGATGAGGAGAGTGGTCTCACTTACTACTGACTGAGAACAACCCTACTCCTGCTTCTCGAACCAGAGCCCCGGTAAACCCTCTAGGTAATCGCAGCTCCGGATCAGGCATCAGCCCTACTGGGCCCCATCTGAGGTAGTGTGATGGCTAGGCGCATTAAACCTAGAGAGGGTTCTAGGCAAGCACCTCATAAGCAACTCTTGTATGTGATCAACAAATAGTTGTTTCGGGTCTGGGTGTCATGTGTACCTATGTGAAATTGTATGTTTGTAAACGCACCCGCGACACAGGAGAAAGTCCTAGACCTAGACTTTAGGATATTACACCACAACATCTTTATATATATAATTCTTCTGTAAGTGTGTATGTCACTGAACTTCTCTTAAACGACTGGACCGATTTTGATAAAATTTTTTGTGTGTGTTCAAGGGGATCTGAGAATGGTTTAGATTCACCATTTTGTCCGCTGGACACTGTTTTTTTTTAATTAAAATTTTTTTAATTTATTAGTAGTTGTTGATTTTGGAATGTTTTACATTGGATCCGACAATAGTTTTATATAAACAATTTATCAGAACTCACCGTGCCAGTCTGCAGGATCCTGGTGACTCCACACTTGTGATGGTCCTGCAGGTCCAGCACGAACATGGCGGTGTTGCCGTCCATCTCCGGGAGACAGGGTTTGTACTCTGTAAGTTAAATAAATGAAAATTAACAAATTCTGTTTTTTTTTTTTTCGAAAAGACATTGGGTTCTTTTTAGACTTAGGGCAGTAAATGACTGGACGGATCGCCTGATTCTGATGGTAAGCGATTGGCGCCGTCCAGAAATAACACAAGAGACATAATAATAATACACACGAGACAAGTAACTTGTCTTGGATTTGAAGAGTGAATAGGCTCTTAAGAAACTAGTGCGCCTCACCATCAACGATTACATCACTACTTACCATCAGGTGGGATTGTAGTCAAGCATTAGTTTTTATCGAAAAAAAAAAAAAAAAGATTGGAAAATTCGGGATTGAGGAGATCGGAGAAGAGGTGAATTGGGCGTCTAGTATCTTCACTCATATGATGAAACCCGACGCAAGCGTTGTTTTTCTGTGAAGGCGTGGTGCTGATCGCTTACCACCTGTTGTTCATCTGTTCGTTAATGTTTCAAGTGACATCCAGACCCGGAACAACAGCCGGAGATGTTTATTAGTGTGTGTAGATGTTTAGTTGGGTACGGATAGAGGTCGATTTTTGATTACATATACATATAACAACACTAGAGAAATGACAGCGTTATTAGCCTGTTGGGGATGAAACGAAGAACTGGGCCTCCGGTAACCTCAGTTACAAGGTGAAACATAATGCAAGCGTTGTTTCACGTCGGTTTTCTGTGAGGCCCGGTTCTTTCGTGCCGAAGCATGACTTTCAACAATTCCTAGCAATTACTTGAATACCAATAAAATTTGCTCTTTTTGATCGTAGCGCCATGATTTTATAGCCTACATCGATATTAATTGACTACCTAATGAAAATAATAATGATTAAACAGCAATCATTGTGCCGATAGTCGTATCTGCCAATCGGCTCATAGCCAAAAGCCTCGACCAACACCTCAGTAGGCTAACGTTAGACGGTTGGATCAAGAGCAGGATGCAGAAGGCAGTACTTCTGGACACGGCGTGTCGCATTGTCCGGAAATTCCTCTCTCTTGAGCCCTGACCATCGGTAGCTTGGATTTACCCTTTACTGGTGGGCTACTGCTTCATTTTTAATGCTTTTTTTATTTTCTAATTAAATATTTAAAAATGTAATCAACAAGTAAGGTAAATAAATAAATGAAATTCAATTTGAACTAATATTCCGGATTTCCAAAGAATAGTGTGTTCAAACACACAACTCTTCAGCTTTAGGTATACATATATTAGTATCTTAGTAATTATAGATTAGACATGGTTCCTAACTTTTTATTCTCAACAGTCCCTACCAACAGCTAAACTATAAGATAATAATTATAATTTTCTCTTAATCAATAATACATATACCGTAGCAGTCGTGATGTCAGGAGACTCTACTAATTAATACAATCGCTCGCCTCGGAACACTGCATTACAATATCATATTATTATAATGATGTGACAGTCCACTGGGACGATCTTAATGAATAATTTATATTCATTATTAATTATTAATATTGATGTTAATAGGAAAGTCAGGTTGCTTGTTGTTTGTTTGTAAATCTTTATATTAATATTTAATATAACATGGCGTCTTCATGTCGGCGAAGTAGAATATATTTTATCGTTTTTTTAAGGGGTGAAAATCATCAAATTACTTCTCTCGCCTTGGACGAGGCGAGAGGGAGTGTCAGACTCTGACTGACTAAAAACCAACCCGTTCCTTCTCCTGCTTTGAGCCGGAGCCCCGGTAACCTTTTACGTTGTCCACAGCTCCGGATCTGGCATCAGCCCTACTGGGCCCTATCTGTGCTACTACCTACCTACGTTTGCAATTCCCGCGGGAGTCATAAGGCCCGACTAAGAATGTTTTTCCACCAGAGATGTGCTATGCTACGTTGCTGTGGATGTGTTTAGCTTCCACCAATCATATTCATTGGTACACTGGTGGAAACGGCATCAGATAAGCTATAATTTTTAAATGGAAAGATGCGTGCTATGGATGTTTTCCCTACTATCAATACATCGGATACTTGAGCTGCGCATCTTCCCCGCACAGTTACATAGCTTAGTATTAGTGGAAACGGTCACATAGTTTCACAGCTTAGCTATTACATCTTCGTAGCATAGCTACATAGCATCTCTGGTAGAAAAACACCCTAACACCAACACCTACACATTTGACAGAGACCGGGCAGCAGCGCTTTCTGTACCTAACTTACATTTACTCTTCCCATATGGGAACCTGAACATTTTACACTGCAAGAGAGCTAGAGGGGGCCGTAGACGGACATATAGAGAGCAGATTGGTGATATATTAAAGAAGGGCCAAATTAAAAGTATTCTTAACCGACGAGTATGCATGAAAAGACTGATGACTGTTGATGAAGCGAAATAAGTGTGTAAGATTCGCTGCAATGGGGGTTCCAGAGACTCTGCCTATCCCTATGTGAGACAAGCGTGAGGCTAATCTATACTAATATTATAAAGCTAAAGAGTTTGTTTGTTTGTTTGAACGCGCTAATCTCCGGAACTACTGGTCCGATTTGAATAATTCTTTTTGTGTTGAATAGTACATTTATCGATAAGAGCCAAGTAGAGCGGGTGAAACCGCGCGGAAGTAGCTAGTTTCAGATATAAGTTACAATTACATAAATCTAAAAGTAATTAGTGATAATTTTAATAATCGAATACCGTCAAAAATATTTTGTTACACCCGGGAATCGGACCCTAGATACCTTGCTCTAGCACTTTCGATGAGACCAACGAGGCAGTCAGTTTATTCAGCCTATTTTATGTTGAAATATCACCTGTCTCTACTTCTCTATTGAATTGTCAATATTTTCTTACGCCTAAGCCTTTACTTTTAGTACTAAACACGAGCTATGGATTCGCTCCAATACTCTTTCGTATCCGCTCATTATAAATGGTGAAAACGTAGGCAGTCTATTTAAATTATAACTTTAATAAGTGCTTTTATCTTTGAAGAATGAAAGAAATTATCGACAGTCCATGACAGTCCAGTGCTGTGTTATGAAGACTGCCGTAATAACCACTCTTGAAGGTAGGGTTTTTTATTGAGAGGGGAAAATCATCCAATGACTTCTCCCGCCTTGGGCGAGGCGAGAGAGATGTATAGGAGTCATGTGTATGTAATGTTATATGTTTGTAAATGCAACCATGATACAGGAGAAAATCCTAGTTTTTTTTTTAAGTTAGGAATATCATCCAATGACTTCTCCCGCTTTGGGCGAGCCGAGAGGGAATGTCAGGCTCTTAGGTAACGTTTATTAAAAAGAAAAAGAAAGGTAAAAAAAAATATAAAGGCTGTTTACTAATTTCGTTCGTTACGTTTACTAAAGTTTGTGTGTATGTTTGTTACTCAATCACGTCAAAATAGCTTAGGGCAATATCGGCAAAACAGCTAATTAAAGGGCACGGGATGAAATTAGGAACAGGGGTAGATTATAGTCTTTTTTTTTTGAGGGGGGAAAATCTTCCAATGACTTCTCCCGCCTTGGGCGAGGCGAGAGGGAGTGTCAGACTCTTACTGACTAAAAAACACCCCGTTCCTACTCCTGCTTTTCGAACCGCTAGGTAGTCCGCAGCTCCGGATCAGGGTAGATTACAGTCTTGAATGACACATAGGCTATTTTTTATACTACAGAAACGCGGGTAAAGCCACTGGGCGAAGCTAGCATTTGTTTAAAAACCATAGTTTTCACAAAATTCTTGTGTTTGCCAAGTAACAATGGCAATAGCTGTCTTTTGTTTAATGTTAATTATTATGCGAATGAGTTGGAAACTTTCGCCGCGGCGCCGGTATACTTTACTTTAATACTATACTGTGGGAAATTATGAGAAAAGGGGACGGCAGAGACACAGGTCGTTTGGAACTTTCGTACACATTTTTTTATGGGTGAAATTGTTTTTTATTTTTTATGGTATAAGCCGGTAAACGAGTAGACGGATCACCTGATGGTTAGCAATTGCTACTGTCGATGGACACTTGAAACAACAGTCTTTTGTGGGTTAGAAATTTAAGGGTTGAGGAGTAAAAGTGAAAGCATTTATCATATATTAGGCACTTTTGAAAGGTCAAATTGAGTTGTCCGTCTGACTGTCAGTAAAGCTAGATGCGGTGGTAGGAATCGGGTATTACAATAGAGAGAGACTTATAAAATAGGTTGGTGCAAAGCCAATAATTGTTATTAACCATCGCCTATCTTAACTTAGGGGTTCCTTAAAATTTAGGAGAGGATAATGAAATCGGACATAAGAATGTTCCCTTTTATCTTGCCTCTGGTGTTTCGGGTGTCCATGGGCGGCGGCGATTGCTTACCATCAGGTGATCCGTCTGCTCGTTTACCGACTTATACCATAAAACAGTCATATGAAATGGGGTACAAGTAAAGGGGAGCTTTAGGTGTTCATGTAAAGTCCATCTTACTTAAGAGATGGTTTACGGGATCGGTGAAAATGGCAATAAATTTCTGGACTAAAATTCCAGAAATTCCAACCTCATGATGAGAGGAACCAAGTCTTACCTTTAAGTTGTTCCAAGTACGTGACCTTCCTGTCTCCGTCGATGGGTACCGTCACCTTCATCACCTCTGGAGAACATTCCACCTTGGGTTCGGATCCTGGAACAAGAAGAGAAATAAGTTATAATGTTATCACATCATAGATGAACACAAGCTTGTAAATGCGAAAGTTTGTACCTATGTATGTTTGTTACTCAATCACGTCAAAACGGCTGTAGGGATCGGAATTAAATCTTTGAACAGCGGCAGATTTTGATCTGGAATAACACATAGGATACCTTTCATCTCACGAGAAAGCGGGCGAAGCCACTGGAATAAGCTAGTCTTTAACTAGGGGCTGCTCATTAATCACGCGAGGATTTTTAGCCTATTTTGACATCAGCCCCCAAGTATCTGATGAGGTTTTAAATTAACCCCTCTCCATATCGCCGAGATGCGATTTCTAACCTACGTGTCAAGCGTGAACATAATGAAGTAGTTTTATTGTAACTTTCGTGAGACATACTAAATTAATTAACTTATTATAGGATACTAGCGGACCCGACACACGTTCGTCCTGTCTACACGTTTAATGCTGAAAATTTTAATCTTTTTTTTAATAAGCCTAAAACATTCTGGACCTTTTTGGTGAAAATTATTATTCAAATGTTATGACAATATCTAACGTCATTAACAGTTGACACTGCGATGGTAGCGCCGTCTGATCGGATCCAATGTAATACATTCCAAAATCAACAACTGACTAATAAGTGTAAACATTTATTAAAAGAAACCTTGTCCAGCGGACAAAATTATGAATCTAAACCATTCTACAGATCCCCTTGTAGACACACAAAAAATTTAATCGAAATCGGTCCAGCTGATGCAGGTTCACATAGTAAATGATGACTGCACGGATGACGTGAAGGGCAAGGCCTCTCCTCAGTCAAGTAGTGGACTGTCCCGAGCTGATGCATAGTAAATTATGACTGCGCGGTTGATACAGAGGCAACTGGCTGTCGTGTAACGGGTAGCGGGATTGAACTCTTTGGTGTGATCCACAAATTGTTGTATGTGAACTTGTATGTTTGTTAACGCACCCACGACACAGGAGAAAATAATAATGTACAGCAGAGGCATAATTTTTTCTTACAAAAGACATAATTTAGTAAGTCAATGCTAAAATTATCATTCTACCTAGAATTTGACCTTTTCTCAATACGTTTTAACATTTTAAATAAACACCACTTCACCTCGGTGCATATTATGTGCATGACATAACTCCATGCCGGTCACAAGACAGGTCAGACGACATTATAATATATACCGGTTTCTGAATGTATTTTCGGGTTACCGAAATGTATCAGGTTTTTGGTATCGATGCAGTGACGTAAGTTGAATTCAATGCTGCTATTTTGTATTTTAAAGATTTTTTTATAACGTCACGCCTTTGATCCCCGAAGGGGTAGGCAGAGGTGCACATTATGGCACATAATGCCAATGTACAATCACATTTCACAATTTATGTTGTAAGGCCCATTTAATAGGGGGTGAAGCTATTGCCATATCTCGGGCACATTTCCAGATTCTGTGCTACCAATCAGAAATTTCGAAAAACCGAAAAAAGCCCAGTAATATTTTGCGCGACCGGGGAATCGAACCCGAGACCTTTTGTCCGGCAGCACCACTTGCGACCATTCGAACAACGAGGCAGTCAGCAGTAGCAGAGCAGTATTTTAAAGATCTATTATTTATTTAATTCAAAAGTTACAACGGTAGACAACCAATTAAAGTAACTTACATACATAACTAAAACATAATTAAACAGGAATTAACAGCATTCATAAGTTCGCCTCGCAGTACTTCAGGCATTCCGACAAAATCTCCTTCCATCCATCCACGAACAGATAGATTCAATGTTTTTATATGGGACTTTTATTATTGGTGAAAAGCCAACAGCCTATAAGTGGCCACTGCTGACCAAAGGCCTATTCTCACACAGAATAGGTTTGAACATTAATCACTACGCTTGCTCAATGCGTGTTGGCGATTTCAAACTTATAATTAGAAATGGCGAAGGAAAATATCGTGAGGAAACCTGCGCTTATAATTTTTGATTTTAAGTTTGAAATTTCCTGTGTTCCGGAGAGGGGTCTCTGGCTGCACTGAAAAATACAACCACGGTCTTTTCAAGGTTAGGGTGAATAGGTACTTGCTAAGTATGTGTACTCCATCTTCGCTTCGCCGTCCTGGCAATAAGCGGGTTGGTGGCCAAACGCAGACTTATCAACGTTAAAAAAACTTAACTAACTTCTAAACTAAATCACTAAGACCTCTGCTTACCCACAAACCGTGAAGTAAATAACATTGCACAGACGAAGGGCATCCAGTGTCTACGTATACATTATTTAGATACTATAAAGGCAGTTCACACGCGAGGGCCGCCGGCCGGAACGAGCGACGAACCGTCGGTGTGGACTGGGGCGACACCTTGATTTCAAGTTATTAGTAGGATAGTCTTTAACTGATCATTCTCCCATTTTCTAGTTAGATGTATCATGTTTCTTATTTTGACTATTCTTTATTATTTTTTAACACAGGATTTTTGAAAACTTTTTAATCTGTACCTACTAATATGTAAAGCTGTAGAGTTTGTTTGTTTGTTACAACAAGAATAAATAATGATTCGAAGATTTTTTTCTTTTTTTAAAACGTTGCCCCACACCAGCAATTTCTCCTATGCGTTTACAAACATACAAGTTCACATACACATGCCACCCAGCCCCGAAACAACAATTTGTGGATTACACAAAGTTGTTTCGCGCGGGAATTGAACACGCTATACGTTGTTTGGCAGCGGATTGCCCAGCCATTGCGCTAATTGAGCCTTCGGTAACCTCACTCACACAACGCAAGCAATGTTTCACGTCGGTTTTCTGTGAGGCCGTGGTATCACTCCGGTCGATCCGGCCAAGCAGTGCCGAAGCATGGCTCTCCCACATTCTTAATAACAATAATATCAGGTCTTTGTGTTATGTAATGTTATGTTAATTTTAAAATGCCTAAAGTCCTAAGCGTTTGAAATGCATGGTCACCCGACATTATAAAGAAATTCCACTTTTAGTATTGTTAAATGTTTAATTGCAAAATCGGTTTTCAATACATTACTTCCGTATTGAAAAGTTACTTTATTAGTCAAGTCTATATAGAGATTTGCTATGCTGCGAAGTTGTAATAGCTAAGCTGTGAAACTATGTGTACGTTTCCACTGATACTAAGTTTTGTAGCTGTGCGAGGAAGATGCGCAGCTCGAGTATGCGATGTATCGATAGTATGGAAGCCATCCATAGCATGCATCATTCCATATAAAAAACATAGCTTCGTAGAACATGTTTCCACCAGTGCCAAGCTATGTGTACCAATGAATATGATTGGTGGAAGCCAAACGCATCCACAGCAACGTGGCATAGTACATCTCTGGTGGAAAAGGAGTCTAAGGTTAAACTTACAGGTCGGGTAAAACAAAAATAGATAGTATTGAGCATTTAAAACTTTTCGTCTAACATTAATGTGTATGAAACTTTTTAGTTAACGGCACCATAATTTTCGATGAACTCTCATCCTCGAAAATGATGTCATAATATAATGGTTCCACCCTATACCCATTTCAGAAAAATAAAAGAAGAAATCCCCATGTTTACACAGGCAAAAAGATATGTATATTGTCGGTACAATATTTGCCTTAACCCTTCCGACATGGGCCATAAAAAAATATACTATGGATAAAACGTGTTATCTATGGTTAAAATACACCCTGCATACATTTTATTAGCTTATTTACTGTTCAAACAACGTCATAATTATGTTTTTAAACCCATAAAAAGAAGTTAAAATTTTGGCTGTAATTTTATTTTCTAATCCAATTACCCACATGCATTTAACATCTTCCGTAGTTTAATTACTATGTTATCGGCTTACTCACGTAATTGTGAGGAACGAGGAACTACAGCGCGACAATCGCCGCGTCGTATGTCGCGGAATGGTGCTCATGAATATGAGCTTCTAGAATGGCTTAAAACTAATCGAGTTCCTCGTCAAACAGTTACGTGAATAAGCCGATAACATAGTAATTAATTAAGTATGTCTCACTACAGTTACAATAAAATCTTCCGTAGTCTTCCCGCGGGTGCCATATATCCCTAGTCCCTGACAGTCCACTGCTGGACTATGAGCCTCCTCTACATAAGAGGAGTTTGTCATGGTCTCCGCAGGCAAGCGGGGTGGAAATGGTAGTTTAAAAGGTCCAATACACTTAGTATGAGTTTGGCTTACGTTTAAAAAAATCGAAGCAAGAGCGCGTTTGACGCTGTGATTGGCTGGCTCGAATAAATCAACCAATGGTTTAGTAGAGAGCGCTGCGGCCCGGCCTCTTATACTGTAATAATTAATATGATACCAAAGCTTGTGTGTATGTTTGTTACTCAATCACGTCAAAACAACTAAAGGTATGAGGATGAATTTTGGACCAGGAGTAGATTATGGTCTGGAATAACATATATTTTTATCCCACAGGAACGCAAACGAAACCACGGGTAGAAACTAGTTTTTTTAATGAAACATGTCGGTAAACGAGCAGACGTATCTCCTGATGGTAAGCAATCGCCGCCGCCCATGGACACTTTAAACACCAGAGGCGTTACAAGTGCGTTGCCGGCCTTTTGGGGGTTAGGAATTTAAGGGTTGTTATGGAATCGGGGATTGGGAAGATTGGGAAGGGGGAATTGGGCCTCCGGCAACCTCACTCACACAACGAAACACAACGCAAGCGTTGTTTCACGTCGGTTTTCAGTGAGGCCGTGGTATCACTCCGGTCGAGCCGGCCCATTCGTGCCGAAGCATGGCTCTCTAACACTTAGTTAGGTAATAAGCTACTTGTGATGTTTAAAATGATAAGTGTAAACATTTTGGCTTGGCTCCAGCTTCCTTAGTAGCAGTGGTCCTGTTATCAAGGTATACAGGTTCCATTCCCGGTTGCGGCTGGTCACTCTTATTTAGGGTTGCCAACTTTTTTTACAAGAAATAAAGTATATTTAGGTCTGAGAAGGAAAGTAAACAGTATTTTAGAAAAATTAACAGTATTTTATTATTTTTTTTAAATATGTGTGAGCGTCTAACATTTAACACTGTGTAGTGTTAAGCATTTTGAAAACAGTATTTTGTATACTTTATTATTGTTCAACAGTAAAAAGTATAATTTAGTGAAAAACAGTATAATACTGTTTTTAACAGTATAGTTGGGAACCCTACTCTTATTGTTTCCTTGTTGTGTGGTCCAAAGTAAAAGAGATGGCGATTTATTTTATGAAATTTCATTATTACACAAATATTTTATGGGCGGTGAACGATCAGACGACTTACCTGATGGTAAGCAATAGGGATGACGGGGTATGAAAATTAAACATCTATTTAGTCCGTCAAGTTTATTTTGTCATATAAGTTAGCAATACATACTTACATAAAACGAATCAAAGTTTAGGAATGGGAGTGGGTGGCAAATACGTAATTTCCACGTATAAAATGTAGCTAGAAGTGTCGTCAGGCGATATTTAAAATCGATGTATCATCGAAAGTATTTGTTTCCGTAAGATTTTTTTTATGGGTCAAGTCCGCCACAATCTCCCAAAACCGCTGCAACTCCAGTGCACCAGGAGTGTAAACACCGGAGCACTGAAGTCCGGGCGTCTCAGGGAAGGGACATGAATAAACTGTCTTGGATCCCGCAACGAAATAAATCAGAAGATATTATTAGAGGAGAAAAGAAAAGAAAACGATTGTTTCCACTTCCCTCGGTGAATTTAATGCAGGAGACCGGATGACTTAAGCCTAAACGCACAAAAAAGACTGTACAATTGGGAGAAGCCCTGTCGCCAAGCAAATTTGACTTAAACCTAAGTGGGTCCTATGTGTGAGCTGTTATACTTGCTTCCAATAATATAAAAGTTATGGCAACCTCACTGTCATGGTAAGCGTCCACAGACCCGCATCGCACGCATCGGACGGATTGACTGCGCCCACTGTTCGGCAACGTTCGGTTTACCGACGCGAGTATTGGAGCAATTGAATTATCGATGTCAGTTTTATTTGGATTTTTGACATCAATATTTCGTATGGTGTCATCAGTACGCATTACATGTAGGCATTGCTGATGATGCGGTCCGTACGATGCGGATCAGTGGACGCAGTTGTATGAGTTTCTATACAAGACAAACTAAAATCCGTTGCGTGCGATGCGTACGATGCGGGCCTGCGGACGCGTACCTTTATTGATGGTTAACCCTACACCGCCCATGTCTTGTACCACACACAAAGTTTAACCTGTCTACCGCCGATATAAGGCGCGTCCCTATATTTATGTGAGAGAGAGCCATGCGCCGTAAATCTGTGATGCGCATGCGACGCTCGACGTCCCATATGCGGACGAATAAATTAACTGTACCTTTTATATTATAATATCATTATTACGTTGTTGTTATTGTAATGAAGTTTTCACCAGTTATGTTATTTAGCTGAAATTGCTTGGTTCGATGTGTAATAATGCTTGCGTTGTAGTTTCGTTGTGTGAATGAGGTAACCGGAGGCTCAATTACCCCCTTCCCAATCCCAGATCTCCAACCAAACCTTATACCGCATCTAGTGTTTTGGAAGTCTATGGGCGGCAGCGATTACTTATCATCAGGTGATCCGTCTGATCGTTTACCGGCTTATACCAAAAAAAAAGTCTAGACTCCCAAAACAGGCATACATTTGATCTTGATGACGCGAGCAAAACTATTGGCAGAAGCTAGTATCACCAAATTCATAAAGATTTTTCTATAATTCGTTCCAAATATTAGCACCTATAGATAGACAACCCGCATTGAGCAAACATGGTGATTAATGCTCAAACCTTCTCCGTGTCAGAAGAGGCCTTTGGTCAGCAGTGGCCCCCTTTTTTATGGAGCAGTAAACGAGTAGACGTATCACCTGATGGTAAGCAATCGCCGCCGCCAATGGACACTTGAAACACCAGAGGCGTTACAAGTGCGTTGCCGGCCTTTTAGGGGTTAGGAATTTAAGGGTTGTTGGGGAATCGGGGATTGGGAAGATTGGGCCTCCGGTAACCTCATTCACACAACGAAACACAACGCAGGCGTTGTTTCACGTCGGTGTACTGTGAGACCGTGGTATCACTCCGGTCGAGCCGGCCCATTCGTGCCGAAGCATGGCTCTCCCACACTTATAGGCTGATGATGATGATAGACAAACAAGCTCCATAGCATAGAATGGTCACTTAATTTGAAACCCCATGTTATAGGAACCTCGTCTATTGCCATTTTGAGCACAATCCTACACACCATTCCCCATTGAAAATTTCCCAAAATAGAAAATCCTAACTTGGTAATTGAACCCTGGACTTTGAGTTCAAGAGTCGTGGACTGGACCTACTCGTATGAAGTTATTACTATGAGTACTAAAGATATAAAACAAAGTCGCTTTCTCTGTCCCTATGTCACTTTGTATGCTTAAATCTTTAAAACTACGCAACGGATTTTGATGCGGTTTTTAATAGATAGAGTGATTCGAGAGGAAGGTTTATATGTATAATACATGCATAATATATCATCATTGCACCTATGCGAAGCTGGGGCGGGTTGCTAGTTACTACTAAAGATATTTTCTATAGGGTTAAGTTTTCAACTTGATCAGGAATCAAATCGGCCTCTTTTGTTTCGTTGTGACATTCACGTCCTTGGGACGGTAGACTTCAGTTTTTTTTTGAGCGGGGAAAATTGTCCACAGGCTTCTCTCACCTAGGGTGAGACGAGAGGGAGTGTCAGACTCTTACTGACTAAAAACCACCCTGTTCCTTCTCTTACTTTTCAAGCCGGAGCCAATTCTATATAGTCTGCAGAATAAACTAGCAAGGAGCAATTCGAAACCTGGTTTTCATTTGATAAGCTTACTTTTTTTTATGGAACACGAGCAGACGGATCACCTGATGGTAAGCAATCGCCGCCGCCCATGGCCACTTGAAACACCAGAGGCGTTACAAGTGCGTTGCCGACCTTTTGGGGTTTTTTTATCAGTTTATTTACAGTTGTTCTCCACGGACTCTTGGTCCGTGCCCTTGTCATACAATTTTTTTTTTACAATTCCTGTTCATGCAATGCCAATGGCCTTTTGGGGGTATAGGAATTTAAGGGTTGTTGGGGACTATTACCTACTATTCACATATTACGTCAGTTTACCTGAAGATACTTAATATGAATTGTAATATCAGTTTTAAGGGCTATAGACCTTCGGTTAGATCAAAGTACAATGACGTCACAGCCAGACGTTTAATAACTTATTCAGCTCACGATAGATGGCGCTTTAGTTTGCCGCCGGATGTGATGCGTGCGCGCATGACTGGACGACTTCATTATCGAGTACCGGCCCATTTTTATTACTATTTTATTTATTGTGATTCATTTCTTCTTTATAGTAAAGATACTTTATGTTACAAGTTTTTAAACTGCCATGGTCACTAACACTAACATTAGAACTTAAGACGGGATATTTACCATGTTTATTTATGTCTATGAGTTTCCGATATTTCGGTATCGGTATGGGTTTCCGATATGAACTTGAGTTCATCCGTGATCATGGCGCTTGCAACAGTGCAAGTGTACCCACTGTTTTGATGATGGTGTTTCTTGCTCGTTCTCCTCCATTCGAAACTACTTAGGAACGAGCACCTAGCTGACAGACATTTCAAAAATGAGTAATTAAAGGTTAATGGTAATAAATGGTTTGATTTGACTTGACACAATGGATTGATGGATTTACAATACAATCTACTACTCGATACTCCTGCAGCTCAGGAGCCGCCGAGTCAACTCCTGAAGATGCTCCGTGGAGGAGCGAGACATATGTCGAGTGGTATATTGCATGTTATGTGTGTGTTTTATGTTGCACCTCTGCTGCATGAGCATTTAATTGCGGGCGGGAGGGCGGTGCTGCACACCGCATGTTAAAAATACATGTATAAGCGGAATTAAAACTAAAAATCTATTGTATTGTTAGTGTAGCATAGATTTTCGCAAAGAGAGATTAACTAGATTTTCGCCTGATTCTATTCTATATATTGACACACTGGGTTCGGGGTCAAAATGGCAAATAGTCAGTAATTCAGCATTAAACTAGGTCTCAACCGATTCTCAAAATTTTCCAAAACCTTCGGTAATCACTTGACCAATGAGGAAATTCAAATATTCAAAATCCACAGTTTTCTACAACATATTACTAGGTCACACGTCTGCTACGGGACCCTAGATTCCACATAAGCTCCAGACAGGTATCTATGTCAAGCGAACAGGTGTCCACCTCCATATCAGGTCAAAACAGGTCCGTCAACATGTTTTAACTTGTAACTAGTTTAATAGAGAAACCTATTTTTTTTTCATCCCTCTTAAAGGCACATCCTATCCCACATATTCATGCAAATGTATTTTAATTAAGAATAGTGATGTGCTTGCTTTTTATCGATGTTATTTTTGTTTAGGGCGATGGTAAAGCGGTTATAAAATTTTTGTAAATGAGCAGATGGATCACCTGATAGAAAGCAAAGTACCCGAACCCAGAGGCATTACAAGTGCGTTACCGGACTTTTCGGGGTTAGGAATTTAGGGTTTGTTGGAATATAATATAATTGAATTGGACCTCCGGTAACCTCACTTATGCAACAAAACATAACGCTTGCGTTGTGTTTCGTTGTGTAAGTGTCATGTCGTTTTTCGGTGAGGCCGTGGTATCACTCCGGTCGAGCCGGCCCATTTGTGCCGAAGCATGGAGTTTTCACAGCATTTTTTATGGGACAAGCCCGCCACAACCTCTGTATCTCAAATCTTGTTATCTTATAATATGTCAAAATAAAAAAAAATACGTACTTATCTAATATTTTTTCATTACCTAACTGACGAACTAAATAGATTTTTAATTTTCATACCCCGTCATCATTCCTATTATGAGACACATCAGTTACTGAGTAACAGAGTGACTGACAGATAACATACAGCTAGTAAATACTACATGACATGTAAGTCCTCGAAAAGTGTCAAGAAAAAGCAACACTAAGAGAGGATTTACCCGAAATTCCCATTGGGACGGTGAAACATCGGATATTTATTCAAGTAAGAAGTCGGGAGTAAAAGCTAGTTTACGTATAAAGAGCGATTTATAGCTTTATACACAGTGTAGACTGCCTCGTTGGTCGAGTGGTCGCAAGTGCGACTGCCGAGCAAGGGGTCTCGGGTTCGATTCCCGGGTCGGGCAAAGAATTGCTGGGCTTTTTTCGGATTAAAAAAAAAATCTCAGTAGTAGCACGGAGTTTGGAATTGTACCTGGTATATGGCAATAGGCTCACCCAATATCACATGGGATTTATAACATTAATGATAAAAAGTAGGTGTACATTGTATAGCGGCATTACGTGCCGTAATGTGCACCTCTGCCTACCCCTACGGGGATAAAAAGCGTGATAAAAAATAAGAAGTCGCGAGTAAAAGCTAGTTTAGCTAGTATAAACAGCGATTTATTGCCTTATGCACAGTGTTGCTAGTTATAAATATTAGTTAATGCGACGGGGTAGTTTATGGTCGATGAAAAAAGGTTCAGGTGTAACGGCACTTTATTGCTAGGGATGTGACATGTGTCGATAGTTGGCTTTTTAACACATTTTTTTCAGGGGGCATTGATATTCCCCCTTGTCTCTCGTGTGATTTAAAATCCGAACAGTAAATTCAGCGTGATTGACTAAAAAACAAACTTTCACATTTATAATATTAGTGTGATACTATTATACACATATTCTTCTTGGCTCGCCCAAGGCGGGAGAAGTAATTAGATGAATATCCCCCTTAAAAAAATACTGGTGCACACAAATGGTGTGTGTACATTGTATAACGGCATTACTTGCCGTAATGTGCTACTCTGCCTACTCCTTCGGAGATAAAAGGCGTGACGTTGCGTTGCGTTTCCATAATGAAAGTAAAAATAAAACTTACTTAGTGTGAGACATTGACTTTTATTGAAACACCCTAACATACAATAGGGATATTTACTGATCAAAAACAAATTATTACAACTTTTAAATACAATAAAATATCCAAAAATAATCACATTCTTATTCATAAATTTGACGAACTACTTAATTTTCGATTTTTTCTAGCTAAATTTCTAGAAATAAGTCTGCTATTTGACGTCAAAATCTTGTTTTGTGTAAAAAAAATATTGTTTTTGACGTTTCGAAAAAAGTATTTGATTTGCTAGTAGGAAACTAGCCTATTATCACGGATTATTGACATACCGTCTAATATATTGCACTTAATAAAAATCGTTTTACAAAAATATCGATAAGTTACGACATACCCTTCATCGCTTCACTAGCAATCCTTTTAAGGCCGCACTTTTCATAAAATAACTTCACAATTATAGCATTGCAGACATATTTCCATACCGACGTATTTATCAGTAGTTAATTACTGAGTAAGTATATTTCTTTGTTAGTTTTTAATTATAGGACTATTAAATTATTATTTTTCCTTCTTTATTTATTTCTATTCGGCTATTTATAGGTACGGTGTCAACGACTGGGTATTACAATGTTAACCGATATCGAAATGAGTGTTTTTTTTTTTACGGTATAAGGCGGTAAACGAGCAGACGTATTATCTGATGGTAAGCAATCGCCGCCGCCAATGAACACACGCAACACTAGAGGAGTTAGTAGTGCGTTGCCGGTATTTTAAGGGTTAGGGATTTAAGGATTGGGGATTTGTGTAATTAGTTTTGTTTTTAGTTGATATGTGATTTAATTAAGACGCCTCTGGTGTTGCGGGTGTCCATACGCGGCGCTAAACGCTTACCATCAGGTGACTCGTCTGCTCGTTTCAAAAAAAAAAAAAAAAAATTAACGATCGAATTAAAACTCATAAAAAATAAAGTAAAACTTATTTTTTAAGAGAGGAAAATCATGCAATAGCCTTAGTGAGTGATTCGAGAGGGAAAATCAGACTTTTACTGACGAAAAAACCCCGTTCCTACTCCTGTTTCGAGCTGGAGTCCCTGTAACCTGCTGAATCTTTCACAGCAAGAATCTGGTAAAGTATTATTTTATGCATAGTAACTTTCATATAAGATACAGTAATAATATTTATTAAATACATAACATACTCTTATCTTTTAAATAATAAAACGCATAATCGGTATATTGTATAATATTCCGCTCATTAAATAGTAATAACAATAAACTTAAATCGTTACTTTTAATGACTCACGAGATCCCGAGTTCATTTCCCATGTTAGGTAAAAAAACTTAATTGATTCTTTCTAATAATAAATTATTTAATAATTGAGAGATAACGGTATTATACTGAGGAGCTAACGTTAAAGCGAAATTTATTGAACGATAAACATACTAATTACTATCTACTCCCGCGGTTTTACTTGCTGCTCGGCTCCTATTAATCGCAGCGTGATATTTTATAGCCTATAGCCTTCCTCGATAAATGAGCTATCCAACACAACAATATTTATTCAAATCGAACCAGTAGTTTCGGATATATATCGGGTGAAACTACGGGAGTAGCTAGATCTATAAATACAGGTTGTAAACGGAACCGCTCCCGAAAGATGCTATAAGAATTTTTTTGTTTTTATAATTTTCAATATTTTTTTCATGTCATTCATGCAACATCAGCCTTAAGCAGTTGATTACAACGATTACTACATAAAAAATTTTAATACTTTTTTTTTTTAATGAATCTCGTTTTTTACCATCGCCTGTTTGTGGCGTTTGGGATCGTTCTATTTACACCGTGTATATGTGTATACTACTAGTGTTAATAGAAAAACTAAATAATACTTTGTCTGACTTGAAAATCGAATGTCTTGTTCAATAACTTTTCGACTAACGAGGCTGTTCATCAAAAAAATGTGCAAAAACAACTTTTTTTATCGATATCGATAAACATCTCCCCCATCCCTACAACCCGTTCTCCCTTTATAGGTAGTTAGTCGATAAAAATGCATATGACTCAAAACTGGCACATACAACATACGACCACTCTATAAATAGGTAGTAAAAATAATTATGCGAGTAGCTGGACTCGCATAAAAAGTAATTATGCGAAACGTGTTTATATCAAGTTTTATACGAATGTGGGTTATAGGAACTTTACTGTAATATGTATGGAACTAATATCACGCCTTTCAATTCTCTAATGGGTAATCAGAAATGCGCATATTTAATGTGACAATCAACTGCTTTCTATTTTGAGGGGGGAAAATCATCCAATGACTTCATATCCCTCCTTGGGCGAACCGAGAGGAAGTGTGAGACTCTTACTGACTAAAAACCACACCGTTCCTTCTCCTGCTTTTTTGTATGGTATAAACTGGTAAACGAGATGGCGGATCACCTGATAGTAAGCAATCGCTGTCGCCCATGGACACCCGAAACACCAGAGGCGTTACAAGTGCGTTGCCGGCCTTTTGGGGGTTAAGAATTTAAGGGTCATTGGGGAATCGGTAAGGTAAGACATTGAGCCTCCGGTAACTCCACACAACGAAACACATTGCAAGCATATATTGTTTCACGCCGGTTTTCTGTAATGCCGTGATATCACTCGAGCCGGCCCATTCGGCTCTCCCATACTTAGTTCTTCGAGCCGGAGCCTCATACTACAAAAAGTAGGCACAAATGTAACTAAAAGTTAGTTTTAATAGGATTCACTCTACCCCAAGAATGCTCTAAGATCATAAACTCTAGTTAAGTATTAACTTAAGAGTAGTTAGGAGATAAAACCCGACTAAACCGCCATTTAAAGTAATTTAAACTATACAATTATAACAGTTAAATGTTTTAAACGAAGCTATTTCGCAGTTAATACGTAAATTAACTAAAATTCTTGTTGTTTCTACGTGTTAAACCTTATATTTATATTTTTGCTAACTTCTAGCTTCTAGATAAAAAGTATCCTTTTTTTAAGGGGGGAAAATTATCTAATGGTTTCTTCCGCCTTGGGCGAAGCGAGAGGGAGTGTCAGACTCTTACTGACTAAAAACCACCCCGTTCGTACTCCGTATGATTTTCTGATGACATTATGTGTTAGTATCATATATGGTATAGTCCATTTTAAGTTTAAAGGGTGGGAAGGTTTAAAAGGTATACTTATATAAAATAAATATCAGAAGTAATTAAACCGAATTAAATGATAAACATGTGGGCGTTACATTGTATATGTACCCTTCTAAATACCACTTTGAGGGCTTAACATATTGTGTTATGAATAATAAAATTTAATTTGATATAAAGTTATGTTTGAAACTAACAACAGCAGTAAAATAAAATAACTATGATAGAGTAGGTACTAGGTGTATAACTTGAAGCAAAGTGCTTAATTTACAATTATTATATTTTCTAAGTAAAGTTTCAAATAGTTGTAATAACAGTTAGCAGGTGTCGCCACAGGTGCTGATAATAACTGGGAGTCGTAACGAGTAGTGTTGGGATGATATCGATAGTGTTTTTTATCGATATTTAGTAGGGCCTGTTTTACAATAGACCATGGAGTTTTTTGCTCGTTCCTCTCCATTCGAAGCTACACTTTGGAACGAGCACCTAGCTTCATTGACAGACAGACTGACGGACAATTCGACGTTTCAAAAGTGCCTAATTAAGGATTAATAGAAATAAATGCGCGGGTATCGCAGGAGCCGATTAATAAATAACTTTAATCTTAAATTTAAAAATGTTTTTAATTCATCTGCTAAGCGTCGAAATTCCGTAATAAGTACAAAAAAATTCAGTGAAGTGCAAAATAAAAAAAAAGAAAATCTATCGACTACATTTTATCCCTTAACGAAAAACTATCGACAACTCCAAACCGAATGGAACACACATCCCTATAATTACAGTACTTCAAGTTTATAGTTAGTTGGAGGTAGTTACGTTAACTATGTAGGCAAGGTAACCGGACTCCGTGTGGGCTGCTTACCTATATACTGACCTGGGGTAACTGGGTAACGTGACGTGACTGACTGACTGACTGACTAGAGTTTTTATGGGTTAGGTCGGGAAATAAGCAGACGGATCACCTGATGATAAGGAATTGGCGCCGTCCATGGATACAAGTGGGTGTTACAAGTGCGTTGCTGGCTTTTTGGGGGTTAGGAATTTAAGGGTTGTTGGGGAATTGGGGATTGGGAAGATTAGGAATTGTGCCTCCGGTAACCTCGCTCACACAATGCAAGCGTTGTTTCATATCAGTTTTCCGTGAGGCCGTGGTATCACACCGGCCCAAACTGTTCAAACGTTTAATACGTAAAAATGATGTATTATTATATGACAAAATAAAATAAAAGGATACGTGTCTAATATTTTTTTATTACCTAACTGGCGGACTAAATTGATTTTTTTTCATCTTCCCTATTCAATAGTGAGTCAATCTTTACCTACCTGCATAGCAATATACATAGTGTGTTTGGCCGTACATACATAAATATAGTTAAATATCTAAGTACGAACATGTTAATCTAACTCTTATGTTCTCAAATTAGGCCCTCGGGCTAGTCGTGGCCAGTTTAATCTTTTACGATTAGGCTCGATACAGACGAGCGACTGACGGACTTGCGATTTTCTAGCGCTCGTACGTCTGTCGCTTGGACAGTCTACGCTACATCCTTGTTGATTACAGTTTTATTCAAACTTACTTCTACTGAACAGATTTTGACCACAGCTAGATAAATAACAAAACAAAAACGCAAGCGAAGTTGTCATAAAAGTGTTTTAAGCATTTTAAACAGCATTTTAAGTGTGGGAGAGCCATGCTTCGGCACGAATGCGTCGACTCGACCAGAGTGAAAACGTACTTGTAACGCCTCTAGTGTTTCGGGTATCCATGGGCGGCGGTGATTGGTTACCTTCCGGTGATCTCTATACTCGATTACCGGCTTGACTACATAGTATAAAACAAAGTCGCTTTCTCTGTCCCTATGTCTCTTTGTATGCTGAAATCTTTAAAACTACGCAACGGATTTTGATGAGATTTTTTTTAATAGATAGAGTGATTTAAGATGAAGGTTTATAATATGTATAATACATAATCTAACAGTTTTCGTTGCCATACTCCTGCGAAACGGCTTGACCGATTTTGATGAACTTTTTTGTGCTTATCCGGTATCTATGAGAATCGGCCAACATCTATTTTTCATCCCCATTTTTTTGTCGGACGATGTCGTGGGCAGAAGCTAGTCTATACTTTTATACTTACTAATATTATAAAGCTGAAGAGTTTGTTTGTTTGAACGCGCTAATCTCAGGAACTACTGGTCTGATTTGAATAATTATTTTTGTGTTGGATAGCGCATTTATCGAGGAAGGCTATAGGCTATAAAACATCACACCACGATTAATAGGAACCGAGCAGAGTAGCTAGTATACCATAAAAAAGAACACTAGTTAAATAAATGTAATTTTAGAAAGTCGCACGCTTGTATCGGACCTTAGCCGACCCTATGACCTAAGGCGAGTTATCTAGTACGGACCTAGGACCTGATTGCGCATGTCCGTGGTGTGTGATTGATGACCCAGTGCCTTGTGAAAGCACTAGGCACTGGGCTAGGTCATTTCTAAAGTGGGACCTAGGTTTCTAATCGTAAAAATGTTGTGTGAATTTGTTTCAAAGACTTTCATTTTGTGGGTTTTATATTTCGGTGTTTTAATTGAATTTGGTTAATAGAGTCGTTGTAACTGCTAAATAGGAGGACTTAGGTTCGATTACCTGATCGGGCACATCAAAATGGATCCTAAAGGCACTTTTGGACGTCAAACAAAATAATTTATGTGTTTTTTTAATGGGACATGCCCGCCGTAACTTACCAAAGCCGCTGCAACTCCTGTAAGCCAGGATCTACGGTAGATACAACTATGATAACACCGGAGTACTATAAAGTCCGGCGCATCCCAGGGAAATGTATGACTGTCTTAATCTAAATTCGTAATTAGTGTGTCTATCGGTCAGTCCTCTAGTGAAACTATTTGCATTTCCAAAGTGAAAGATAGATTCCTATGGAGAAGAACGAGCAAAAAACCTCATTGGCTGTCATATAGAGTCAGAGAATGATTAACACATCAAACACTTTTTTCTACCACAAGCAAATACAAGAATTGCATTCGTGAGAAGACAAGACTGACAGATTAGATAAAAAAAAAATACACAACACAACACAAGAAGAAATATGATTAGAAAAACGCGGTACAAACAAACAAACAATAGTAGAATTTTCTCATTATTTGTCTATCTATCTTAACATTGGATTTACATCTAGACATTTATCGTTTCATCTAAATATGGCGGCGGGTTCCCATACAAAACGTCTTTTCTCACAATTAGGTGACATAAAGATGACAATGAGATTAGATATCAAAACTGCAATTTGGATTGTCGCATGGGACTGTGATAATCTTGTAGTGTATGTATGTATTTTTTTATGCCGGGCTTTTTTTTTGAGGGGTAAATCATCTAAGGGGCGGAAAATCATCCAATGGGGGACGTGAGAGGGAGTGTCAGACTCTTAATGACTAAAAACCACCCCGTTCCTACTCCTGCTCATCGACCCAGAGCCCTGGTAAACCCGCTAGGTAGTCTGCAGCTTCGGGTCGAAGAAGTTAGCCTAATTCCATATACAAGGCACAACAACCGTCTCGCAATTTTTAAAAAAACTTATAATTGATTTCACTAAGTTTTCCTAAACCATCTCGTAATTAAAAGTTCTTAGCGTGGCGTGGCACCTAAAGTTATCCCTTACTTGTACTGTTAGGTGTCACATCAACAGCCTATAAGTCACCACTGCTGACCAAAAGCCTCGTCTCACACAGAGAAGGTTTGAACATTAGTCACCAAGTTTGCTCAATGCGGGTTAGCCGTACCACGGCCTCGTAAAACAACGCTTGCGATGTGTTTCGTTGTGTGTGAGGTTATTGGACCTCCAATTACCTACTTCCCAATCTTCCCAAACCCGGATTCCCCAACAACCCTTAAATTCCTAACCTCCAAAAGGCCGGTAACGCACTTGTAACGCCTTTGGTGTTTTAAGCGTCCATAGGCCACGGTGATTGCTAGCCGATCCGTATGCTCGTTTACCGGCTTATACCATAAAAAACATTATAGACAATATTATAAAATTAAAAGCACATATACATACATATAATAAAGCTCTTCAATAACATAATACATATAATAGCTCTTCAATAATAATCATCAATTTAATGTTAATGGTACACAACAGTAAGATTCTATTCACACCCATAAAATAATTATAAAAAACAAAAGAAGCCACGTTTATAATATACAATTAGAGTAAAAAAGAAACGTAATTATAACTTGACAGGCGGCCATTACTGGATGAAGTGGTAGGGCGGGGCTTTTGTCGATATATTGGATATCGATATGGTTAATTCCATTTAAGTATTGGTGTATGATGTAGTGTTGTTTCTTGTAATGAGTTTGGATTGTACGTAGAATTTAATTTGGTCTTTTATTTTGAAATTCGCTTTTCATTTGGTTTTTTGACTTACCATTTATAAAATATTGATTATTACAGTATATGGAGTTTAAGATGAGTATGGTTTTGTCTACATATTTGTAGAAAATATAGAAGTGACAACACAGAAACAACGCTTTTTTTTGAGGGGGAAAATCATCCAGTGACTTCTCTCGCCAGGGCAAGGCGAGAGGTAGTGTCAACTCTTACTGACTAAAAATCACCTCGTTCCTACTCCTGCGGGTAAGCCAGCTAGGTAGTCCGCAGCTTCGGATCAGGCATTAGCCCTACTGGCCCCATCTGTGGTGGTCTGATGGCTCTTTGAGGCGCCGCACGCACGGGTCTGGTTCTGGTCTAGCTACCTAAGAGAACAGCACTTAACAATCGGCCTTCTTAAAAAACACACCACATTTCTCCTTCTCACCACTACACCGTCAAACATCGTCACAATATCATCGACTCACCCCATCCCTACGAAGCGTTGCATCGCTGATAGATTGGTATCACCTTCACACGATCTGCCTATGACCCTGATGTCTATCAGCTAGCCTGCTTTTACTAATAATTGCCTGAGAACTTCAAACAATGACTGATGTATGAAGCGTATATTAAAATGTTGATAATATCACGGTAGAGTAGGGTATATTTGTCACCACCCCTGCTCTTCACGCGGGTGGTTTAACGGCTGTATTTTATCGTAAGCTACCACACAGATCCAACCCGGAGCTGCAGACTACCTAGCGGGTTACCAGGGCTCCGGCTCGAAAAGCAGGAGTAGGAACGGAGTGGTTTTTAGTCAGTAAGAGTCTGACACTTCAAGGTGGGGAAAATCATCCAATGACTTCTCTCACCTTGGGCGAGGCGAGAGGGAGTGTCAAACTCTTACTGACTAAAAACTACCCCGTTCATACTCCTGCCCTTCGAGCCGGAGCCCCGGTAAACCCGCTAGGTAGTCCGCAGCAATTGTATATTACTTTGATATCTGATTACGACAAGCAAAGCTTGGATATAACTAGTTTACAGTTGTCAACTCAGTGTGTAATAAAAGGGATGTACTTAATCAGTATTAAATGTCGTGAGAAACTGAGCTTCAATATATTTCTTTATTGTTAAGCACTTGATCACTTAGTTGTCGGGACAATATTTATGTGCAATGAATGATCTTTGAAATAAAACTGGCTTCTGTCGCTGCCAGCGGTTTCTATTGCGTTCCCGTGGGATAAAAACTAGCTTATGTGTTATTCTAGACTATAATCTATCCCTGTACCAAATACCGCGTGCGCCTCAAAGAGCCAGACCACCACAGATGGGGCCCAGTAGGGCTGATGCCTAATCCGGAGCTGCGGACAACGTAACAGGTTACCGGGGCTCCGATTCAAAGCAGGAGAAAGAACGGGGTGGTTTTTAGTCAGTAAGAGTCTGACACTCTAACCCGCCTCACCCAAGGCGGAAGAAGTCATTGAATGATATCCCACATTAAAAAAAAAAGAATAACTTGGCTAGTTAGCTATAATTGAGTGACAAACATCCGTCCATACAAACTTTCGCATTCTTTATTAATAGCTAATAAAACTAATAAACAAAACTCCATTGACTACCAACATAAATTAAAGAAGCACATTTTAAAATGGCGTGCTTGAAAACAGGTGCATGAAAACTTGTTTCGCAAAATGTCAGGATTAAAACTCAGATAGAACGTAAAATACAACAAATTTAATGCTTGCCATTATAAAATAAAAAGTTTAAAAAGTTGCCAAGCATGTCTTCTTGTAATAAACAACGACTATAACAAATAACACTCGCGTTCATGATGTGCAAAAGACATTGCGTTAAACTTGCTTTTTTAAAAGAAACAATGTAAAAAGACTTGGCTCCGGAGAAAATATTAATGTCGTTTCAAAAAAAAGTGCCTACTAACAACAATGGCGTCGCGTTCTATTTTTAAACCGGTGTCAATTTTACCTTTTTTTCCTGCGACGTAGCGCTTTACGTAGGAATTGTTAGTTTTTTACTTTAAATACTGAAATTCTTTAGAAATAGGTCTTGAAATTTTGTTGCTTTAGAAATATAAAGCCTGGTTTTAAGAATAGCTAAGATTAGTCTAGTTAATTACTTAGATTGTTCTTTTTTAAAACGTTATTTTTAAATACTGTAGGTATAGTTGCCTAAAAATTTATTTATTCATTTTTTTTTATTTGCAACGCCATGTTTGTGCCGAATTAGTAAATCTGGGGAAAGCCATGCTTCGGCACGAATGGGCCGGCTCGACCGGAGTGATACCACGGCCGTACAGAAAACCGACGTGAAACAACGCTTGCGTTGTGTAAGCGAGGTTACCAGAGGTCCAAATTGGAAGGGGCGATTGCTTACCATCAGGTGATCCATTTGCTCGTTTACCGGCTTATACCATAAAATCAAATATCTACATTTTTGGTTTTGGAGCCTATTTAATAAAAAACCAACGTTAAAAATGTTGTGTTGGTTGCACTATTAGTAACTCAAGAACGTCTAAATCAATTTGGGTGAAAATTGGTGGGAAGGCAGCTTTTTATCCTATGATATCCTGAAAATCCCACGAGAACGGGAACAAACGGGATTGCATGGACGAAGTCGCGGGCAGAAGCTAGTATATCTATCAAAATATTCATGATTCTCAAGATGGCTGACTTTAAAAATGACATAATCATCGTGTTCACTTGTCAGGCATTATGCACAATGAAATTAGACGTCACTTAGATACAGAGCGACACATCAAGCTATACAACCAGTACGGTATAAACTGATCGTCGAATTGGTCCGAGATCCCAGAGCTGTCAGACATATCTTATTTTTACAAGCATTAAACCTTCGGCTTACAGTAGTCTTGTATATACTTTTTAATGCCTTAATGTTTGTAAAGCTTGCCGAGTGACACCAGCGCAGGTACCAGGTGAGAAAGGTAACTAAAAATTAGACTCACTTAACGTAAATTTTTATGTCTGATTTTTATATAGGTTTTGTAGAATATAATTACTTTGAAATCATATTAAAAAAAATCAGACACTTTCCATGGACCAAAACTTTTATCAGACGGCTTAAAGCTCTAAAAAATAGTGCGCCTTACAAAATTGCAATAGCAATATATGGTGCCCCTGTAATGCAAAACAGTAGTACAAATCATCATAGTTTTACCAGATAATTTGCACGAACGTGATTACCATCGTGAATGTTACAAATGTGCTACTGCTTTGCCGAAAAGATATTTCTCTCCAACCTCACACATATTGCTATTACAATTTTGTAAGGCGCACTAATTTTTAGTGCGCCTGATAAAAGTTTTGGTCCATGGAAAATGTCTGTTTTTTTTTAATATGATTTCAGAGTAATATTCTACAAAACATATATAAAAATCAGACATAAAAATTTAAGTTAAGTGAGTCTAATTTTAAGTTACCTTTCTCACCTGGTACCTGCGCTGGTGTCACTCGGCAAGCTTTACAAACATTAAGGCATTAAAAAGTATATACAAGACTACTGTAAGCCGAAGGTTAAATGCTTGTAAAAATAAGATATGTCTGACAGCTCTGGGATCTCGCTCTAAATGTGTAGAAAGGTATACCGTATGGGGAGACCTCTTATGACTTAATTTATACCACATATTTGTTATCAGCTTAGCTGACGAAATAGTAGGTAAGCCAAAAACTGCATTATTTTCTATGATCTACAACATTACGGCTCTTCTGTGCTCAAGGAACATTGAATACTTGATTTATTCAATTATTTTGTTTGTAAATTTTAATGCTAAATTTTTCGGTTGTTGTTGAAATATTATAATATTGAGTTGTATTATGCTTCTGTGGACGAGTACTACTTGTAGTATCATTTAAATCATATGAGTGATCTCCATACTGTATATGGTGGGACCAAGATATACTGGTTTGTATAGCTCGATCAGCCTCATGTACGATGATGATAGTTTATCCAACTGTACTTTTGATTGACAGTAACATGGTAATAAGTTAGTAATTTTGAAAAAAATGGGACAAAACTGTGTGTGATAGCTTTTTCCCGTGGCTTTACTTATGTTCAAAGGGATCTATATTTAACCTACATTTCTTGGTCCGGAGCTGCGGACTACCTAGCGGGTTTACCGGGGCTCCGGTTCGAAAAGCAGGAGTAGGAACGGGATGGTTTTTAGTCAGTAAGAGTCTGACACTCCATCTCGCCTCGCCTAAGGCAGGAGAACTCATTTGATGACTTTCCTTCGTCAAAAAAAGCCTACATTTCTTTTAAAAAGATACTTGTATGTTCCTATATTAAATTATCATTGTCATGTAAGCCACAAGACGTCTATTGGCTCATATAGTCTTTTTTTATGAAACACGCCGGTATACGAGCAGACGTATCACCTGATGGTAAGCAATCGCCGCCGCCCATGGACACTTAAAACACCAGAGGCGTTACAAGTTCGTTGCCAACCTTTTGGGGGTTAGGAATTTGAGGTTTGTTGGAGTGCCGAAGCATGGCTGTCCCACACTTAAACTTCTTCTTTTGTAGGATAAAATACAAAAATAATTATTCAAATCGATTCAGTACTTCCGGAGATTAGCGCGTTAAAACAAACTCTTCAGCTTTATACATAATATTAGTAGTACAGATTAAAAAGTTTTTAAAAATCCTCTTTTAAGGCGAAATCCTCTAAAAATAACTTCGTGTTCACATACAAGTACTAAAATGTGGTCTCGTCTACATTTCTAAGAATTTTCTGATGACCGCACCACAAGATATCCCAAAACTAACACATTTGTAAGCCATTTTGAACCTTATACTAAAACGATAAGGTTGAAAATCATATCAAGAAATTTTCATGCTTTGGTGTACTTTTATATGCTGTTGCGCTGTACATTGTTTTCAAGTATAATTAAGGTTGTTGGAACAGCGAAGTATTTGCAAAATATTCCCTAATGACGCTACCACGCATGCGTAGAGGAACAAAATAAAAAACGAAGAAAAAAAAGGAGTTTTTAGTTGTTTTTCTCTCTTTAGTCTCTGGTTTAAAGATGGCGTTTCGCGCGCTTTTGTCTGTCATTTTAGTTTTTTTAGTTATGGTGTTAATTAAAATAAATCAGAGCTTTTTAAGTTTATTTTTATAGTTATAGTGAAAAGAAGTCTAGAAAAAGAACTACAACGGAGTATTTTTATACACTTATTTTACACTTTGACACAAACTTCGTATAACTAATGTAACAAATAAATTTTGAATTGAAATTGGTTATTAAAGCTAATAGCCAGGCCAGTTCAGGTTTATCAAAGAGCTAAGTATTTTTTGAGGTTGTAAAATCATCCAATGACTTCTCCCGCTTTGGGCGAGACAAGAAGGAGTGTCAGACTCTTACTGAATAAAAACCACCCCGTTCCTACTCCTGCTTTTCGAGCTGGAGCCTCGGTAAACCGCTAGGCAGTCCGCAGCTCCGCTACTACCAGCTCTTACCATACCCACGTGAAGAGTAGCGATGGTATTGTCACTGCATTCTACTACTACTCTCTCTCTCTCTCTCTGCTGTCACCACACAGTTAAACAGTTATAAAGTTTATTTATAATCTGTGGCTATCTCATTTAAAATGTTAATGTCATAGAGTTTCAAATCATACTTTTTAATTGGTCGTGACTTGTAATAATTCGATGTCAATAGAGGTCTTGGAAATATACGGAATGTAATATTAACCAACGTACCAACGGCAGGTACCAATGTGACTTATAATTTCTAATTATTAGTTTGAAATCGTTAACTCGCATTGAGCAAGCGTGGTAATTAATCAAACCTTCTCTGTGTGAGAGGAGGCCTACTAGATAAACGCACTATCTAACAGAAAAAAAAATTATTCAAATCGTACCAGTAGTCCTGGAGATCAGTGCGTTCAAACAAACAAACTCTTCAGCTCATGTTCTCAAATGGAATTAACTGGCCCGGGGTACGAAATTACTTCACTATTGTAATCTCCAAACAACACTACCTCCCATTAAAGCCGCGGCAGATATATTTAGAACACTTTGTATTAGTATATAGATACTTTTTTTATGGAATAGGTGGAGAACGAGCAAACGAGGCCTGATGGTAAGCGATCAGCGCCGCCCATGGACACCCGCAACACCAGAGGAGTCACAGGTGCATTGCCGGCCTTTAAAAAGGAGTATACTCTTTTCTTGAAGGTTTGAAGGTCGTATCGATTCGGAAATACCGCCGACGACAGCTCATTCCACAGTTTTGCTGTGCGAGGCAGAAACAATTGCACAGTTGTGGCCTGCCAACCATCTATATGATAGTATAGATATAGATTAAATATCATCCACTACACAAGCAAAGCCCTGAACATAACTCAGTATCTACAAAAGAAAAAACAAAAAAAGAAAGAATAACTTTGTAAGCTCCCTTCTAAGATATAAATAAAACGAATTAAAGCATTCTCTAGCCTAATTAATTTCTTAGTCTCGTCGTTTTGTTAGCAATTAGTTCACCGACACACGTTACGACTAGTCGCTGCGATTTTAATTGTAACAATGTCGCTTGTTGTGTCTGTGTGCGCTGCGTTTAATTTAATGGACGCTAAGAGATGTAGTGAATAAAAGTCACTTTGAAATGGCCTTAAATTTTTATAATAGGGTAGATGACGAATTTTTATTTTAATGTCCGTCTTGTAGATTATTTTAAAATATTAGACTCGTATTTTTTATTTATTTTACATTTGATGGGGACTACATAACTGCGCTTTCTGATAAAACTGAATTTCTTATTTCTTTGTTTCTTTAAAATTAACGTTGTCCCACACTAGTATTTCTTTCTGTGTGGTGGTTTCATTTAATTGGCACAGCGACCAAGAATGGGTTAAGTAAATTCAGTAGCATTAGCATATAAATTATTGATTTTTTTTTTATATAAATTGTTCTAGTTGCTTGCACATTCGTTATTCGAATCATTTGGGGCTAGTAGAATACCAGCGCAATGCCATATCTTGCACTTGCTAAACTGGTCCCAATTCACTATAGATTTGGGGCATACGTATAAAATCCATACAATACATAATTTCCTTATATTTATTTAAAATACTCAAAAAATATTTTTATAAAGAAACAAAAAACCATTTAAAAATATAAAATAGGAGCCGACCAATAGCGGCAATTATCAAATCTTTTCGACTATAAACTATACCTTATGTCATTTGTATTTCTTCTTTAATGTGTGAAATAAATGATTTTTCTTTCTTCTTCTTTTTTCTGTGTTAAAAATATATACCCACGGTAAGAGGTGGTGTATAATATTATTCTGTTATCATAGTGTAAAACGAATCTTTACATTGAACAAAGAAACTTAATTCAAACAATATGCAAACATTCAACCGATGACGTAAATAAGTGGGTAGGTAGGAAGGTCCCACGTGGGCGGCAATAGTCACAATTCCATTTCATAACAAGCTAAATACATCCTTAAATGTTGGTGCGTTAAGGTGCATTTTCACTTTGTTCTGAATTGTGAGACTTATTACCTTTTTGTGCAAAGGCTGTGGTTTTTATGGAAGGTTGTTCTGAGTTGGTGATTCAGAATTCAGAGTCGAGTTGAGTTCGTATGGAAAGTGTTTCAAAGAAAAGATTATTAAAATACTTAATATTATAATTTCTTTTGTGGACATTTCTCAAAGATATTCAATTAAAAGGCAGTCACTTTTACCTAATTTATAAATTGAACCTGAGACCGCTTTACCGAGAGCCCGGTTTGACAGAATCTCTACATTTGGCAAGGCACATTTTTAAGGAGACAAAGTCATCCAATTACTTCTCTCGCTTTAGGTGAGGCGAGAGAGAGCGCTTACTGACTAAAAACCACCCCGTTTCTACTCTTGCTTTGATCCGGAATCCCGGTAACCTGTTACGTTGTCAGTAGCTCCGGATCGATCAGCCTTACTGGGCCCCATGTGAATTCGTCTGGCTCTTTGAAGCGCAGGAGGAACTGGACGCGCCGTACGTGGTGCCGGTCCACAGACCCGCACTTACGGTGGTCGGATCGCCACGCGATCGCCAACGCCCGAAGTGTCTCCTGCGGCGGCTAGGGTGTGGTATAGCTTGGGATCGCAATTCAGTTACTGAAAGTTTTAATGATAAAGTTACCCATTTTCCAGTGAATAATTGCTGATTTAGGACCTATTAGGGTCCTAAAAATAATATAAGTATATATTTTTTAAACCACGCCTCGCACACACTCGCGACTGTACTGTCGCAACGGTACGCCTAACCTACATAGCGTCCGTTCGAGTCTCTATATGGTTAGTCTGACAGTGTGTAACCAACCTTATTTGGCATCGTTGACCAATACGAAAGCTTTATTCAAATTACTTTGGAACCGGGACGAATGTTGCCGAAAATTGGAAATAGGAGTGCTCCTTATAACAGTGGTTTAAGTGTGGGAGAGCCATGCTTCGGCACGAATGGGCCGGCTCGACCGGAGTGATACAAGAAATCCGACGTGATTTCTCCAGGGCCGAGCAGAAATCCGACGTGAAACAACGCTTGCGTTGTGTGATTGAGGTTACCGGAGGTCCAATTATCTCTCTTCCTAATCTTCCCGAATTCCTCAACAACCCTTATATTCCTAACCCCCAAAAGGCCGGCAACGCACTTGTAACGCCTCTGGTGTTTCGGGATGTTTGATCCTTGATGGGTTAGGCAGAGCTCATTACGGCACGTAATGCCGCTATACAATATACACCCACTTTTCACCATTTGTGTTATAAGTCCCATGTAATAGGAGGTGAGCCTATTACCATATACTGGGCATAATTCAAAACTCTGTGCTACTACCGAGAATATTTCAAAAATCCAAAAAAAGCACAGTTATACTTTGCCCTTTGCCCGACTCGAAAATTGAACACGAGACCCCTTGTCCGGCAGTCGCACTTACGACCAATAAATTGACCAACGAGGTAGCCTTATTAATTTATACAATATTAACATGTTAAGTTACAGTGCATTGCAAGGTTCAAATATATTTGACCCCAGTGGGCGGACCACCCGAAGTTGTGGAAAAAAAACCCTTTGTCTGAATTTACTAGAGCGTGGCAAACGTATCGTTCAAATTACAGGCTTTTTGTGCCGGAATTAAGCGGATTGAGATTATAGTGGACAGTGGACGAGTAAGGGACAAAAACGGGACCAAAATAGGACAAAAAACTGGTCAAGCTTGAGTCGAGTTAAGGAGCTATTTACAATGGTATTTCCTCCCTGTATCGCTGTTTCCCGATTCGTACAATATAGGGATTTTCAAGGCTTTTTTTAAGGTAAACGGGTAGACGGATGACGTGATGGTAAGCAATCGCCGCCGCCCATGGACACTTGAAACACCAGAGGCGTAATAAGTGCGTTGCCGACCTTGTGGGGGTTAGGTATTTAAGGGTTGTTGAGGAACCCGGGAATTGGAAAGATTGGGAAGGGGGCAATTGGGCCTCCGGTAACCTCACTTACACAACGTAAGCGTTGTTTCACGTCGGTTTTCTGTGAGGCCGTGGTATCACTCCGGTTTAGCCGGCCCATTCGTGCCGAAGCATGGCTCTCCCACACTTAATATAGGGATTTTCAAGGCAAGAGTGAACAGGCATTATTTGAGCTTGCGTGCACCACCTTATATCTCATCGTTGCTTCCCATCAGGCAAGATTGAGGTCAAACGCACTAAAATTTTCGTTAAAAAAACAAAAAAACATTATACATAATACCTAATGTTATTTCCATTATGTTGTCAACAGTGCATGTTGTGACACCTTAAAATGTTGTACATTTAAATTTATTATTATGTAAGTGTTAAGATATAATAAGTCCTAATGTAACAACTACTGGTTATCCTAATAAAATAAATGAATATACAGGGCACAGAGTGTCCCTAAAGTTGACGTCAGAGAGTGGCACGAAGTCGGTTTGGTTAAAAAAAAGAATTGCCTTTTAGACACGGAACCCTAAAAAGGTTGAATGATGTAAGTCGGAAGAAGGAAATGAGACAATTTTCGGTCTTGTGTAGTTTTCTTGTGGAGTGCCTGCGCCGTGTTATCTTTCGAGGAGGGGGGGGGGGAGATAAACGGTTTTGGATTAAATTTCGAGGCAGACAAAGCGTCCTAGGTTAGATAATAATTTCCTATAGTAGGGTAGACTTTATTCTAGTAGATATGTCACTATTGACGTGATTTTAATACCTAATAGTGGGGATAGATTACGCATTCCTTTGTCAAAATTAAACTAATAAAGCTTGTTAATATCTGCAATAATAAAATTAATGGACCATGCTCCCGCTACTGGTCGGCTCCTATTTTTATATTTTTAAATATGATTTTATCTTGTATTTTGTAAGTAGTAGTTAAAAATATAATTTTAGAGGATTTTAAATAAATGTATGTAAATCAATGTTATACTGCAACAATTTTAATAACAGACTAAAGCCCCAGATATACATACATTATATTGAAATAAAAACCAATTACTAAAGAGTATGAGCTTATTATGGGAACAGAAAACCCAATGTAATCAACACCATAGTCGACTTTTCTATTCACTCATTCGACTATCATTTTGATGCCATTTGATCAGTCGGGCAGGACAGTCTAAGGGTGCTTTTCCATCAGAGATGTGCTATGTAGCTAGGCTACGAAGATGTAATAGCTAAGCTGTGAAGCTAAGTGACCGTTTTCACTGATACTAAGCTATGTAGCTGTAGCTCGAGTATGCGATGTATCGATAGTAGAGAAGCCATCCATAGCAAACATAAAAAACATATCTTAATTTAACCCGTTTCCACCAGTGCTAAGCTATGTGTACCAATGAATATGATTGGTGGAAGCCAAACGCATCCACAGTAACGTAGCATAGCACTTCTCTGGTGGAAAAGCACACTAAAACACTGGTTAAATACACATTACTTAGTTTAATTTGCTTAATTATGTGTTTGTTCAACCACCCAGGAAGATCCCACGTTGTAAGAATAACTTACTAAGCATTCTCTGATTGTTAATCATGAATCAAGGGTCTTTTGAGAATTGTTAATCACTACATTGTATAAAACAAAGTCGCTTTCTCTGTCCCTATGTCCCTTTGTATGCTTAAATCTTTGAAACTACGCAACGGATTTTGATGCGGTTTTTTGCCAAAAGGAAGGTTATAAGTATAATACATACATAATATATCACCATTGCACCCATGCGAAGCTGGGGCGGGTCGCTAGTTAAAATATAATTATTATTTTTAAAATATTACGGTAACTTTGTTATGTTATTTCTTAGTATTAATATTATTTATTTATTTATTTATTGCATTGCATAACTCTCCCCTATTACAAGGGACTTATAACACAAATGGTGAAAAGTGGATTTACAATTTTTCATACACAACAACAATTTGTGGATCACATAAAGAGTTGCTCTGTCCGGGAATCGAATCCGCTACTATTCAAACTCTAACCTAGCTCACAAAGAGACATAGAATGCAGGTCATACCTACTTATTCTAGGTATAGCCTGTAATCTAGATTATAGTACCAATTCTAACGAATTTTGAATCAAAATGCAGACCGTACAACACAGTGTGCCGTTTAGAATAATGATGTGGAAAAAAATCGCATTAGTTGAATAGTTAGTTTTGTATGGTGTTCAAATTGTTTTAAAATTCACATCGCGTTTTATTAAGTTCTTATGTGATAGAATGCTATAAGGTTACGCGGTTTTTGAGATGGTTAAAATGAATATTCTAACTATATACCATCTTGAGAATCAAACCTCTTATCAGATATAGTTACACCAATTTTGATAAGTTAATTATTATGGTAACTGTTTGACGAGAAACTCTACTAGTTTCAAGTCAAATTAGAGCCATGCATGACGATATTTTTTAAGGTAAGAACATCATACAACGATTTGAGAGACCAGAGTGAAACGAGAGGGAGTGTCAGACTCTCACTGACTAAAATCCACTCCGTTCCACTCCTGGTTTTCGAGCCGGAGCCCCGGTAACCCGGCTCCGGGTTAATGTCTAGCTAGTCAATAGTCAACTCTTATGGAGATATGACAAATGTATTCTATTCTGCTGTCACCATGACAATAGGTGAATTAATTCTTCATTCCTATAATTAATTCGTTTCCTAGGTCAAAATTGTTTTTTTTGACATTTCATATTCCAAAATATTCTTACTTTCATTAATTAATTTGAGATTATATTAAAAAAATCTAGCTTTGGGAAATAACTTTTGCATCAAATATTTGATGCCAAAATTTGATGACTTCATAAGTAGCAATTTTCTACAAAAAATATAAAAATGTATAGTTTATCACATTTCGATAAAAATATTGAATTTGACTAGTTGGAAACTATCGCATAGAAAAATAATAATCACTACCCAATTAAAATATAACCAAAAAGACCACAATAAAATGCACATGACATCACCATCCTTTTCGCACACTGGTTAACACGAAATCAACCAATTCACCTATCGTTTAGCACTGTGTGCAAAACCTGTTAGGTAGCTGGACAAAAAACCTCGCCAATGTTTGATTTATAGTGCAATAACCTTGAAATTGAAAAAGTTAGGTACTTAACAGTCTGTTGATCTATTCTTCGGTTCACCGTTATAATTAATAGGTTTTGTACCACGCGTTGGTGTTACAGGATTATGACCCTTATTGTGTGTGGGATAACGGCGTTATTTGTTTTTTAGTGTTGATTTTTTATTGGTGTTAAGTTTGTAATGTGTGAGTTATACAAAGATTGATGTAGACATGTACAACTTTTATTATACTAAAGGGGTAGGCAGAGGTACATAGTAATAATTATAGTAAAACTTCGTTTGAGTACTACCGGGAATAGGGTAGATGACTAATTTTATTCTAAAAACATTAAATACTTTTTTTATAGAAACAAATATTTTCGAAGATATATCGCTTTAAAATATCGCGTGACGATACCTCTAGGTAATTTTTATACGTAGAAATGACGTATTTGTTCCCACTTCTAAATTAATAGGTATAGGTTTGTTGGACATCACTTTAGTGTTAAGTTATACCTTGTACCTTTAATTAAATAAATAAATAATATTTATAACTAAGTTTGCTTAATAAGCCTCTTAATACTTTCTGTATACTAGATTAAGATAAGTTATAACCACAATCAAAGTAACATAATCGAAAGCCAGCGTAAGTGTTAAAATACGATAAACAAAACGCTTTAGTCTACCTATAGAGGGTTGAAAGGAAAAAAGAATGAGACAGTTTAATTTTAAGTTCATCGGTTCGACGATTATAAAATGTATTTACATCGCATGTATTCGGAAAACATGATTGTTGCAGATATTTATGCGTTAATGTTAAATTTACAATTAAATTGGTATACATAGATAAAAAAGGGGATAAAATAAACTGCACGGTTGGTGCGGTGGCTGGGCAAACGGCTGCTGCGCATGGTGTATTGGGTTCGATTTCCGCACGAAAGAACTCTTTTGTGATCCACAAATTGTGAGTTTGTAAACTCACCCACGACACAGGAGAAAATGCTAAAGTAGATCAACATTAAATAAGTAAGTAATGTGTAAACTCTATTACATAGATCATGAGATCTTAAGTCCAGCAGAGGATTGTCGATCAGGAGTTCTTAATTATGATCACGGATATGACCAAGTCAATTACGTCAATCATTATAAGTCACACTAAAATGGACACAAAACGAAACGAAATGGGAATTTTACAAGACATCTGTGATGATATTTTGTTCAATCCGAAAATATATATTGTATTATCTACTCCGAGATTTTAAATGAATAATATGCAATATGATTTTGATTAAAATGCATAACAGGCGTGAGGTGATGTATGTATGTAATATGCATAATTAATTGTAATTTGTACGGTAAGCTGCTGCTAGTTATGTTACATGTTTTGAGTTACATAATTGATATTTTAAATCTTGAAATTTATCTTTTAACTATAACCTAAATTTTTAACCAATTTTGAATCTTAGTCGTAAGTTATATGTGGATCTTTTATTTGATTCTACAAAAAATCACTCAATACTTTTTTAACTAGTGTGTGTAGTGGATTTATTTTGACACATTCTACAAAATATACCAAGTAGAAACAAGTTATTTTTTGCATTTTGTACCAATTGAGATATTTTCGAAAAACCGGGAAAGCCCAATAATACCTTGCCCGACCCGAGAATGACACCCGAGACCCCTTGTCAGTCACAGTCACTTGCGACCACATGACCAAAGATACAGTCCACAATTATTATTGTACATAAACAAAAAAGCCTTCGCGCTCCCTTTGACAACCGAAAACCGACAAAAAGTCAAACTCATAATTAACTCAACTTTATTAAAATATATAATTACACCCCAATCAAGAAGTAAGTTATGACAGCAACAGAAATGGCTCCCCCGCTGTAACAAAGCTCAAAAACTTCCTTAATTAAGTGAAATTTGCAAAATTTAAAAACTTTTTGTGTAACCAAAGTTTTGTTTTTACCCCACTGTGCACAGTTATAAAGGTGTATTGTGCAACATTGTGACTCTGGCTTCCGTGTTTTCTTTAAGAATTGTGCGATTCTGTGATAAATATATTTTACTACTAGATATTATTCGTGGGTGTGTTTGTTTGTCTATTTATGTACACAACATACAGTATAAAACAAAGGTACATAGGCACTGCATATCATTTACTAGCTACTTTCGCGCGGTTTCACCCGCTCTGCTCAGCTCTATTGGTCATAGCGTGATGTTTTATAGCCTATAGCTCGATAAAAGCACTATCCTACACAAAAATAATTATTCAATTTGAATCAGTAGTTCCTGAGATTAACGCGTTCAAACAAACAAACAAACAAACAAACTCTTCAGCTTTATAATATTAGTATCTAAATGGGATTTCTTCCAGCAGCCCTGCGATAGGATAAATAGATAATACATTATATTATTTCTTTTCACTTCTACGACAAAACGGAGCGATTTGAGGGGAAAATCATCAAATGATTTCTCTCGCGTCGGTTGAGGCGACTGACTAAAAACCACCCCGTTCCTACTCCTGCTTTTCGAGACAGAGCCACGGCAACCCATTAGATTTTCCACGGATTCGTATAAGTAAGTATTTACTTAGGAGGTTAAAAAATGTAATAGGCTATTTGTTTATCTTTGACCGGTAAAGTGGCAGGTAACATCACGCTTTTATCTTTTGGTTTCTTGTACCGTTCGCTTTGGTTTTTTGTACCGTTCTATTCAATTAAATAATAAATAAAAATAGACAGAGTTGTTCATTTTAATTCCTAAATATAAACTACTTAAATCAAATACCTATTATTATGTATATTACAAATTCAAAACGAAAACTACACGCAATTTATATCAAATCTCACTATTTATAACGTACCAACTTTTTATTTATCTTTCCAAAAAAAAAACTACGCGTGACATTTTTTTATCCAAAGCTCGCTGGCATTTAACCCACGGTGCGCAGTGGAGCGGGCGTGACATTATAATGAATATATATTTTTTCTACGCCCACACGCATTCGGCCCACTGTGCAACAGTAATCTGTTATAAAGGATTGATTATGTTTTTTTTCTATTTAAGTTGGAGTTTAGTGACTTATAATGAGGTCTTAGTAGCGTGAATGATGTTGATGAATGAATATGTTTTTATTTCTTTTTATACTTAATAGGATGACGTTTAGCCACCATCTTGCTTGGTGGTAAGCAATGATGTGTCGACGTGGAGAGTTAACTATAGCACTTAGGACGCTAAATGACCTGTTAACAAAAAGACTGTCTTTGGTCGTGGACGAGTTCCTAGAGATTAGCGGGTTTACCAAAGTTTCGAAGACAGGAGTAAACAAGTGGTTTTATTTAGTATAGATAGGAAGAGTCTGATACTTCCTCTCGAGGTTTTTTGGATGATTTCCGGCCTCAAAAAAAAGTCAAATATGACTGCGAACTTTCATTCATAATTTAGTAAAGTTTAAAGCTGAACTTAGGCGTTTACCGTTACTCCCTTTAACTAAAAATATGTAGGAGAAAAGTTCTACTACGTTTGAGTCACAATAAACCTCCACTCTGTTATTTAAACTAGTAAGAGCTTTTCTCCTTTGTACGTAGAGTAAACCGTGCTTTTGAGTTAGTTTAGTATGTCTCACGATAGTTATTATAGAGGTATAAGACGGGTCATCAATCCCATTAAAAGCTACAACATTAAAACACCCACATGCAAAGAGCGCAGATAATTAAAAAAATCAATACGCTTTTTTTGCAATCGCATCAGATAGCGGTACTTTTTGGATGTTACTCATTCGGCCCGGCCATTCCCGGCTCCTTTTATAGTCTGTGGTAATGAGAACAGGTTGTATACTGATGAGAAATATACGTTTTATGAGAACATTATATTATGTATAATGTATTATGACTGCCTCGTTGGTCGAGTGGTCGCAAGTGCGACTGCTGGGCAAGGGTTCTTGGGTTTTCGGGTCGGGTAAAGTATTGCTGTGCTTTTTGTTAATTGTGAGAAATTCTCAGTAGTAGCACGGAGTCTGGAATTGTGTCCAGTATATGGCAATAGGCTCACCCCCTCATACATGGGACTTATAACACAAATGGTGAAAAGTGGATGTACATTATACAGTGGCATTACGTGCCGTAATGTGCACCTCTGCCTACACATAGCTTGCTTACTGCTTACTGTTAGGCAAAGGCCTCTTTTTACGCAGCTTCTCTGTATGAGAAGAGGCCGGTGTGCCCCACGAACGCATTTTCTCCTGTGTCGCGGATGCGTTTACAAACATACAAGTTCACATACACATGACACCCAGACCCGAAACAACAATTTGTGGATCACACAAAGAGTTGCTCCGTGCGGGGATCGAACCCGCTACACGTTGCACGGCAGCCAGTTTCCCAGCCACCGCGTCAACCACATAAATGTACCACCTACATGTCACCAGTTTTATGCTTTATTTATTACTAGCTACTTCCGCGCGGTTTCACCCGCTCTGCCTGGCTCCTATTGGTCATTGCGTGATGTTTTATAGCCTATAACCTTCCTCGATAAATGTACTTATTCAACACAAAAAGAATTATTCAAATCGGAATTGCACAATTTAATTCCGCCTAGCCCGTTCCATCATCGGACAACCAGACGTACGGCAACGCGTCATCGTTACATGGTGGATATCCCATCTATACGCACAAAACGTTTTGGGAGTACATTCATTATACGTACAGCTAAGGAATGGAATTCCCTGCCGGAGTCTGTGTTTCCCGAGAGCTACAACCCTGGAATATTTAAATCAAGAGTGAATAGGTTACTTCTAGGTAAGCGCGCTCCATCGTCGACCGCATCGTCGCTTCCCATCAGGTGAGATAGTGGTCAAGCGTGAACCTATAGTTAATATAAAAAAAAAAAAAAAAAAAAAAAGATCGGACCCGGAGATTAGCGCGTTCAAACAAACAAACAATCAAACAAACTCTTCAGCTTTATAATATAAGTATAGATTTACACAAAAGAACAATACAATAAAAATAACAAATAGCAACCAAAAAACCACTAAGGTTTAGAACCATGCTAGGGAATCATGTTATTATCAGTTATGTTATTAGTTCCATGTAATAGGGGGCGGTTTACAAGTAGGGCGTGTTTGTGATGTTGTTAATTAGGAGATATGTCGTTATTAAGGTAACCCTTAGGGGTTACAATAACAATGCCCTTAGGGCCATAGGATAAATAGATGTTGGGAAAATGTCATATCGTAGGTTGACAAAAAGCTTGTTTTTGATTAGTTTTTGCCTATTTCTTTGCTCGTGAAAAGAGAGACTATCGAGAAAAAAAATCGTGAATAAATGTTTATCTTATAATTCCCCATTAGATTTTCCCAATTTATTCAAATATTAGGTACGATTATTTGCAAAAACAAACATACAAAACCGCCATAATATCGCTTGAGCCCTAATTTCAATAGATTTTCATTCCCTATTACCATTCTAGCCGTACGTCACGTAACGTCTTCTCCTGCCTTATTTAAGGCGAGAGGGAGTTTTTTTTTCTTTTTTTTTTGAGGAGGAAATATCATCCAATGACTTAACCCGCCTTGGGTGAGGCGAGAGATAGTGTCAAACTCTTACTGACTAAAAACCATCCCGTTCCAACTCCTGCTTTTCGAGCCGGAGCCCCAGTAACCCGCTAGGTCGTTCGCAGAATTGCATTACTACCCACCCATCCATAAAACGACCGTGATAACATTTACTTACCATCAGTAAGCCAGTATGTCATTCGTGATGTATACAACCTAAAAACTCGAAAGCATGAAATTGAATTGTTTAAAAACTATACGGTAACATACTATATACAGTTAAATTTATGTTTTATGTGAATTAACGTGTGAAGCCATTAATTTAATTTAATGATTGCTCATCAGCGTACGAAGTTTTAGGTTAGGCGAGTCTGTTATTAAATGGACTCGCCAAGCAATGTAATCTTAGTAGGTAATATTCTACTAATTACCTAATTCTACCTAAATGTGTTTGTGTGTTTGTTACTCAATCATGTCAAAACGGCTGAAAGGTTCGTAATGAGATATGGAACAGGGGTAGATTATGGTCTGGAATATCTAGTGTCTAGGTATACCTAGGCTACTTTTTTCATCCGGCCGTCTACCAAATAAATTATAAAACACCATAATCAGGCTCACGCCATGCAAATTTAAATGTAAATTAGGTATAAACAAATAACGGTATACAGTATCTGCAACTATAACAAGAAAACAAGAATATAATAATCCATACAATTTCAAGAAATGTCAAACTTACCTACAATAGTAACATTCATTATTCAGTTATTAATTTTAATACTAAACGAAAAAATATATAATATGTCAAAAGAGCAGAAATAGTGACTAGACAAAAAATCCTACAATATATCATCATTACTTAAAACTTTCCAGATTCAGAACTTAAAACCTTCCAGAGAGATACTAGTGATATTGCTTTGCAATATTACTAGTATCTAATAAGATAAATACATAAACTTACCTTTAGCGAACGCAGCGTGCACAAAACACAGACACAATAAAAACTTTAAAGCGGCCATCTTGAATATTTTGACAGTTGATTCTTTATGTCACACAACACACTGGAACACTTTGATTACCTGGAAAATAAAGATAAATTGGTCAATATATCGTAAATACTAATCTATAAAATAAAAATAAGTCGGGTTTTCCTTCCTGACGCTATAAGTCCAGAACGCACGAACCGATTTCCACGGTTTTGCATTCGTTGGAAAGGTCTCGAGCTGCGTTAGGTTTATAGCAAATAAAAAAATCCAAATTCTGCCACAAGTCATTATTGTATGCGGACGAAGTCGCGGGTAACTACTAGTCATAACTATAAATTGTAAGTATTTTTTATGGTATAAGCCGGTAAACGAGCAGACGGATCACCAGATGGTAAGCAATCAGTGCCGCCCATGGAGACCAGAGTCGCAAGTGCGTTGCTGGCCTTTTGGGGGTTAGGAATTTAAGGGTTGTTGGGGAATCGGGGATTATTTGTTAACCGCTAACCTCAATAACTCAACGAAACACAACGCTAGCGTTGTTTTACGTCGGTTTTCTGTGAGGCCGTGGTATCACTCCGGTCGAGCCGGCCCAGCAATGCCGAAGTATAGTTTTCCCACAGTTAAACTTAACCTAACCTAACCCTAGACTCATTTCTAGACAGTACGCTTACGATCACTCGACCAGTGAGCCAACGAGGCAATCTTACCTAGGGGAAGTCAGCTCAAAGCGGCCACCTTAACTTTGAGTTTAAAAAAAAGCCATTAAACGAAAGATTTTTAAAGAGAATTTTATACTAGCTAGTCGAGAATTTATCGAATTTTTGTAATGGCCAATTGAAATTTGCGTAAGTTGAATAATAATCATATGATTTGCAGATTACGAAAACTTGTCATAAAACCGCTTTGCCCGAGTGGTCGCCCAAAGCGGCCACGGGGGTAAGGGCAACGTGGCCACCCCAAAAGTTTTCAAGCAATAAATTGTTTTTTGTTGGTAAATACCGTTATTGACAAAATAAAAATGCAAAATCAACACATATAATTCACATAAAAAAAAATCAACAACATTTTACCTATTTTAATCACAGTCAGTCATAAAAGTAATTTATAAAAATCGATATTCTTGGGATTTGTTGAAGCCTCGAGCTCTGGCTATGGATGTGGGTTCTGGTTGTCGCAAGGTCAAATTAGGATGACGCATGATGAAGCCTTTATAAAAATCGTGTCCAGCCGTTTCATTTTTAAAAGGATGTGGAATATGGTTTGATTCAGCATATTGAAACACAAGCTGCAAAAAATCTTCCTTTGTGAGGCCAAAAAAGAGGTTGTCCATATGAAACAAGTACTCTAAGACGCCTTCTTCCTGATGTGGTGTAAACAAAATAAATAAGAATTATATCTATGCAGCGACAATATGAAAGTAAGGGCAAAGCGGTCAGTTGACCGCTTTGCCCGAGCCGCTTTGCCTTTTTCAACCATTTTATTAAAAAAAATATTTTCACTCACATTATTTACTATATTTCGAAGCAAATACCACACAAATAAGGCAAAATAGATAAGTAACGTTAAACGTGCAATAAAAGCATTTTAATATAAATAGTTTTGACCAAAACAGGTTGAACTTACCTCGTATTATTTTAACAAAACGCACAAAAAAATATTTGTCGTTACTAGAACCATGCGTTTGTTCTCATCGCTTTAAATGATTGACTGGCGCGGGGCGAGAGGTTTGGTTATACGTACAGAACGGCAATGTTGCGCTATCATTTCAAATAACCGAAAAATTAAGAGTGGCCGCTTTGCCTCCTATGGCCGCTTTGAGCTGACTTCCCCTACGTATTAATTCACTACACATAGGTAATTAGATACTTACTATTGTCCGTCTGTCCGTCAGTACAGTTTAAATGATACCGTAAATCGTTCTTCAAACGCATCGCTGGCACCCACCAGAGCGTGGCGGGTTCGATTCCCGGGCAGTGATTGATAATTAAACTAACTATTACCTTTGTTAATTTATTAGTTTGTTACATGTTTGTGGTCGGGTCATTTAACTTTAACCGACTTCAAAAAAATAGGAGGTTCTCAGTTTGACCTGTATGTATGTTTGTCGACGATTATCTCGTGATTAGCTGAAGCGATTTCGATGTGGCTTTCAGGAAAGTGTTTGTTACATTTCGGAGCACGACTTTATTGAGAAGTGTTAAAAAAGGAGCTTGAAGTCTTTTTAAACGTATTTAATTGAAAATTATTTTTAATTAAGACTGCCTCGTTGGTCGAGTGGTCGCAAGTGCGACTGTCGGGTAAGGGGTCTCGGGTTTCCGATTCCCGACTCGCGATAGTACTGCTGGCTTTACCCGGGTTTTTTTCGAGTTTTCGAAAAAAATCTCAGTAGTAGCACGGAGTCTAGAATTGTGCCCAGTATATGGCAATAGGCTAGGAATAGGGATAGATTATAGTCCGAAATAACACAGGTGTTTATTTTATAGACTTTTTATCTAATTTTAAAATATAAAAATATATTATTGAAGGGGTATTTTATACAGATTTTTAAACTGACATGGTCACTAACACTAATATTAGAACTTGAGACGGGATATCATATTTCGACACCTGGTTCACCGAAATATCGGAAACTCATAGACATAAATAAACATGGTAAATATCGCGTCTTAAGTTCTAATATTATTGGTATTCTATACAAACTTTTACGGAACCCTAACCTAAAATAATTTAGTCGGTACTAAACAAATGAAGTACGATAATAGTACAAAAAGGTAGCTCGTTATAATTGAAAATTATAAATTAAAAAGACTGTTCAGATTGTTTCGCCTCAGGGGTGTAATGGAACAAATTTATTGTAATGCTGTTTCTCTTTCTGTGAGTAAATATAATAATGGCTCCTTGCTCGAGTGGGTGATTGTTGAGTAAATGATTTTGGGTTCTATTACCAGATTGGTTGCTAGGTATCCGATTTTTTTATGTTAAATGGGTCGACGTTTTGCCGCTATCTCGCCTGATGGTAAGTGATGATGCGGCCTACGATGGAGCACGTCTGCCCATAAGCAACCTATTCACTCGGGCTTTGAAGACACCCAGGTTATACCCACTAGGAAACACAGACTCCGGCAAAGAATTTCACTCCTTAGCAGTTCGCACAAGGAAGCTTGAAGCGAAGCGCTTCGTGCGAGTGGGTGAGATATCTACCATGAAACGGTGACGCTTCGCCGATTGTCTTGTGGTTCGATGATGGAAAGGACTTGAAGCTGTGGACAACGTAAAAGGTTACCGGGGCTCCGGCTCAAAGCAGGAGTAGAAACGGGGTGGTTTTTAGTCAGTAAAAGTCTGACACTCCGTCCTGCCTCACCCAAGGAGGGAGAAGTCATTGGATGATTTTCCCCCCTCAAAAAAAAGTGCTTCAGTGGGTGGACTGCACGGTTGGCGCGGTGGCTGGGTAGCTGCTGCGTAACGTGTAGCGGGTTTAATTCGCGCACGGAACAACTCTTTGTGTGATCCACTAATTGTTGTTTCGGGTCTGGGTGTCATGTGTATGTGAACTTGTATGTTTGTAAACGCACTCACGACACAGGAGAAACTCCTAGTGTGGGGCAACGTTTTTAAAAATATACTTAAATAAAACGAATCAAAGTTTAGGAATAGGAGCAAATACGTTATTTCTACGAAGTGACGTCGCGCGATATTTCAAATCGATATATCTTCGAAAGTATTTGTTTTCGTAAGAAAATAAAAATACGTGTCTAATATTTTAAAAGAATCTACAAGACGGACATTAAAATAAAAATTACTTATTTACCTTATTTTCCTTTGGCCTTGCAAACAAAACCTGAGGCGAAAAACTAGTTAGTTTTCTTATAACTTTAGGTACGTGTGTCATTTAACAAAAATAGCATCCTCAGATTCATCACTATGACCTTTACTTGAACAAAAAACTAACTACAAATTATACGTCTTTTGTTTTTTATCTATTTAGTACGGAAATGTGGTTTTTTGGCTAACATACACAGATAGACACGTCTACATATCTAGCTGAATAACTATCGTTATTTTTGAGGGGGGAAAATCATCCAATGACTTCTCTCGCCAGGGCGAGGCGAGAGGGAGTGTCAGATTCTTACTGACTAAAAACCACCCCGTTCCTACTCCTGCCTGTCGAGCCGGAGCCCCGGTAAACCCGCTAGGTAGTCCGCAGCTCCGGAAAACAATGACTAAGGACTGATTTAAGTAATTAAATGACTCTGAGTACGGCGGTAAATTAACTAAATACAACGGTTTACTCACGTAAATTAATGGAGAAAAGCTCTACTAGTTTCGAGTCACAAAGGGACTCTTTATCATGAGCAGCGTGCCGACAGATAAAGAGTCCCTTTGTGACTCGAAGCTAGTAGAGCTTTTCTCCGCGTGGTTTTCTTAATTCGGTCGGTATGTTCTTATTTTTCTTTCTTTTTGTTTAACACAATACGGTAGTTTCCAACTAGTCAAATTGAAAAACGATACTTTCCTATAAATTTTGTAAGAGGTCGCTACTTATAACGTCATATAGTTTTAGGGTCAAATAGCATACTAACTTATTTCCTCAATAATTTGCTAGAAAATAGGTAAGTGTATCGTAAAAATAATTAATGAAAGTACGAATATTTTGGTATATTTTATTGTATTAAAATAACAAAATAATTTATTTTTTACTTAGGATACTACCCAATTCTTCTAATAATATTCTAAATCGGGAATTAAACTTAATTCGTTTTTTTTTGAGGGCAGAAAATCATCCATGACTTCTCTCGCCTTGGGAGAGGCGAGAGGGAGTGTCAGACTCTTACTGACTAAAAACCACCCCGTTCCTTATCCTGCTTTTGAGCCGGAGCCCCGGTAACCTGCTAGGTAGTCCGCAGCTCCGGAAACTTAATTAAATACCTAGTTTAATTCCAAAACCCAACTAATCAACTTATGAAGCACTAAACAAAACCAAAAAGGCATTAGTGCTTAGTTATTTCATATAAGCAATATTTATTTCTTCCATTTTGATATTTTATTACCACCCATCAAATATGATTTGCTATTATTTCTATTTAATAACTGTTTTACGACTTTTTAGAACCAAAACGACCATTAAAACCATTTTAATTAACAGTTTTTGATTAAATATATTGAGAATGAATCTCCGGGGAATGAAAATAATGCTTTGAACTACTAATCAACAAAGTGAGGATAAAGTATATACTTATATCCTGATATAAGTTTTTAAACTGACATGGTCACTAACACTATCATTAGAACTTGAGACGGGATATTTACCATGTTTATTTCAGTTCATCCGTGATCATGGCGCTTGCAACAGTGCCGAAATATCGGAAACTCATTGACATAAATAAACATGGTAAATATCCCGTCTCAAGTTCTAATGAAAGTATCCTGATAGTCATTAATTTTACTTTGTTATGTAAGGAACAGTGAGTAAAGTTCCCTAAGAAAAAGAGGATCCTTCGACCAGGCGAGGTGATCGTGTCTGGCGGGCTTTCTGCCCAACTGTTGTTCGTTGGGATTTTCTATCCATGTTTATTCGCATGTAAACTTTATATGTGCGAGGTAGGATTTATGTCATCCGTTGATTTGTTTGTCGATCGTCTATGTGCGACTTCTGTCATCTGTCACTTGTCATGTGTCGCTATAGTTAAGTAAGTAGTAGTTGAATTACACTTCAACAGGCTATAAGTGGCCGCTGCTGACTAAAGGCCTCTTCTCACACAGAGAAGGCCTCACGGAGAAGGACAAACACAACACTACCCCCATTATAGCCGTGGCTGATACTTTTAGAACATTTTTTTTATGAAACCAGCCGGTAATCGATCAGACGTATTACCTGATGGTAAGCAATCGCCGCCGCCCATGGACACTTGAAACACCAGAGGCGTTACAAGTGCGTTGCCGGCTTTTTGGTAGTTAGGAATTTAAGGGTTGTTGTTCGGGAATCGGGGATGGGGAAGATTGGGAAGGGGGAATTGGGCCTCCGGTAACCTCACTCACACAACGAAACACAACGCAAGCGTTGTTTCACGTCGGTTTTCTGTGAGGCCGTGGTATCACTCCGGTCGAGCCGGCCCATTCTTATCATATCTTAAATAACTAAAATTGGTCTCACAAAGTTAGATGCGTGCACTAGGAAAATCCTGTATCGCAGTCAAGAGGCAATTATTAAATAATTTAGTCAAAGTCAAATCATTTATTCCAATTAAACCATATACTTAGGTACTTTTGAAATGTCAACAAATAAATAAATAAACAATAATCTGTCAGTCTGTCCGTCAGTGAAGCTAGGAGCTCGTTCCAAAGTGTAGCTTCGAATGGAGAAGAACGAGCAAGAAACTCCATTCGTTACTCTTTTAAAAAATATGTGTTTTTTGCGAATTATTACTTTTGTAGATAATATGGTGACATCATGTAGTCGCCATTTTCTAGTTCTAATGTCAAGTAAATAAAGCTAGTATGTAAATTAGATTGTGGTTTCTGAACAACTATATAGCTTTTGTTCAACAGTTTTGCTCACGGTACTCAAATCTTTGAAGACAATATATTTGACGTGTTTGACGATGTATGTATCTATCTTAATTATCAGTGGGTCTTACTAACTTAACAGTAATATTTCCTTTATAGAAGTCGTTCGTTTAAACGCAGTTTTATAATTTAATGATTTATAAAATCGTCGCGACATACCCAATATAACATGGGACTTATAACACAAATGGTGAAAAGTGAGTATACATTGTATTAAATTAAAAGAGATATTAAAAAAAAATACTGAACAGATCTAAATGAAAACTTAGCACAGAGACAAGTATCCGGTTTATACGGATAAAAGCCGCTAGCTAAAGCTACAATAATATAAAAAAAAAAAACAGTTCACTGGTCCCTCATACGACCAGGATCAAAAGAAACGGTGGTTAATTAGTCACACACACCCAAAATGGTCACACACCCACCCACCTACACTCTACGTGTGTGTGCGTGGGTTGGCATGTAATGACTCATTTTCCTTGATCTCTGCTTAGCACACAATGAACGGAGGTCATTGCAAGGCTCTTTAATACAGTCAAGATGGTCTAATGTATGTAATGTATTTAGCTAAACTTTGTCATATGTCATTTGTTAGCCATCAATAGCTCGCATGTTTCCAAATAAAAAAAACATAGCTAAGTGTTGAGTCCGTTTCCACCAGTGTACTAATGAATATATATATATGACTAGCTACCTCCGCGCGGTTCCACCCGCTCTGTTTGGTTCCTATTGGTCATAGCGTGATGTTTAGCCTGTAGCCTTCCTCGATAAATGCACTATTCAACACAAAAATAATTATTCAAATCGGACCAGTAGTTCTGGAGATTAGCGCGTTCAAACAAACAAACAAATTATCAAACAAACTCTTTAGCTTTATAATATTAGTATAGAAGATTGGTGGAAACCAAACACATCCACAGGAACGTAGCATAGCACATCGTTTGTAGAAAAGCAGCCTTAATATATGACAAAGTTTACTTTGTGAACTTTGTGGAAAGATGCGTGCTATGGATAGCTTCCCTACTATTGATACATTGCATACTCGAGCTGCGCATCTTCCTCGCACAGCTACATAGCTTAGTATCAGTGGAAACGGTCACATAGTTTCACAGCTTAGCTATTACATCTTCGCAGCATAGCCACGTACTACGTAGCACATCTTTGGTGGAAAAGCATCCTAATACATAACGTCAAAGTTAAAAATATCCATTAACCAACTTCTCACGAAGTTCTCAATTTGGTCTGTATGTATGTATGTTTGTGCGCGATCATCTCTCTCGTTCTTCTCCATAGGAATCTACACTTTGGAACGAGCAAATAGCTTCACTAGAGGACTGACCGACAGACAGACGTTATTAATATTATTATATTTGCTTTGACGTTCAAAACTGCCTTCCTGGTCTATTCGAAATAAATAATTTTGACTTTTGACTTTGACTTATCTCGCGTTTGGCTGAACCGATTTTGATTCTCTTGTTTCTGTTTCCGATCGATCGACATTGGTATAAATTGTGTAATTTCGTACTCTTGAGTTGCAACACTAGCGTCCATTGCATCCGTATTGCGTGGATATTGAATGAACTAAATGGTATTGAGTTTGGCTTTATATTCCATACTCTGAATGCTATTGTAACAGCTACGATTGGGGTTGTATAGTTTTGACATTGAATAATTATTGAGATTTTATTGGATTGGAATTGCATTGACATTGAGATTGGTTTCAAGAGTAAGCGCCCTGTTATTTCGTCAAGGTGTAAGCAGGAGTATTTAAACAATTTAGAATTTAGAATCACAAAATCTTGATTTCTCGCAACTTTTCTCTTAATAAGCGCGATAATTGCACACCAACATATATACATACACACATACATACAGGTCAAACTGAGAACTTCGTTTTTTTAAGTCGGTTAGATAACAGTCTACATTCTTTAGACAAGTTTTAGTAAGTTAGTAATTTTGTAACTACAATTCAGTTTCGGTATCTTAGTACCAAAACCCTTTCGAATCTGATTACAAGTCTGTGTTAACCTTAATTAACTTGGAAAAGAGTAGAGAAGTAAGAAAATTACTTTATGGTCACATAAAACAAAGTAAAACAAAGCAAAAGTAAAGTTTTCTCTGATTACTAGAAGCTTATTTTAACGACAAAACATATTAGCACTAAGTCTATACCTATCCCTTTCACACTCGTTTGTTTTTATCACACCTCTCTTTCGCACGTAGTGACTTAACCTAACCTAAGTTCCTGGAACGAAATCTTATTTGACAGTTGTTATTTTTTTTAAAAGAAAGAAAAGAATGGTTGTGTTAATATAATTTTTTTTCGAAGAAAATTCGAGTCAATTTTCGTGGATTTTTTCCTGCTTTTTAAGTTTTAAAGGTATGTTTCGCAAAGTTTGTTCGTGTAAGGTTTAAGTTAGAAGGCTTTACTTACTAATTACGTCACTGCAACTTAAACTAAACTTAGATAATAATAGAAGCTTAAAACTCAGTCTCAGACACAAATTCTCAGCAGCTTACGTAATCTACCACAAATAAACACAAAAAAATACTTACGAAACGGGAAAAAATGTTCACATAACTTGCACTACACAAAATTAGGTTTATAACCTCAAAATACAGTAAAAAAACAAACAAAAATATAACTTAAACGTTTCCAATAAGATTTAAATTACTAAAACATTATTTTTCAAGTATTTTTGTTACGTTTTCCGGGCGTGTTTTGTTTTTCGAGCGGGAGCGCGCACGTCCGCTCCGTGGGACGGTTGGCAAGCGACTGGTTCCTTGCCTTGACTCGAATACTTGATTAGGTTAGGCTGCGTTTACGCAGGTGCAATAAAAGAATGTTGTAAAGTATGGGATTGTTAGCTTTCTTACTAGAATAGGTACTTATTTGCTTTTTTTTTGTCACTCAAGTACTGTTTTGTTAATGCTAGTGAGTAAGGTTTCAGGTTTTATTACCGAATCGAGGAAAGCTATATTTAGGAAGAGCTGTAAAAAGCTATGGAGCGTGGAATTCTGATTAGTGTTTGTCAAGTTTAAAACTCTATAATATGAAAAATATGAACCTCTAGCATGGCTTGAAACTAGTCGAGTTCCTCGTCAAACAGTTACGTGAGTATGTCGGTAACATAAAAATTAAGTTTGAAACTGATAATGACCTGGTAACCTGGGTCTGCCTGAGCCTATGGTAGTTGAGTCACTAAGATTCGCCACCGTAAAGCAGCTGTGCGAGTATGCGATGTACCTATCTGTTTTCATAATGACTATGTTTAGATTTATTGTATTTTTTTGGCTTCTTATTAATTGGAGTAAGTTTTAAGGCGTCTCGTCTCTATTGCATTGGTTAAACCTATGTTTTAGGTGACATACATTTTTTTCATTTGATTTGTCGACGTTTGGCCGCTATTGCGCCTGATGGTAAGTGATGATGCGGCCTACGATGGAGCACGTCTGCCCATAAGCAACCTATTCACTCGGGCCTTGAAGACACCCAGGTTATACCCATCAGGAAACACAGACTCCGGCAAGGAGTTCCACTCCCTAGCAGTTCGCACAAGGAAGCTTGAAGCGAAGCGCTTCGTGCGAGTGGGTAAGACATTTAATAATAGTACATTAATTAATAGTAGTACTAGGGGGTAGGACGTTTTAATTTTCGATTTGTTTTTTTGGTGCATCGTGTCCGGTGCAAAATAAATATTTTTTCTTTCTTTCTTTCTATTTACCATGAAGCGGTGGTGGTGAGTAAAAATAATTTAGATTTCTAAGTAAGTAAATTGTAAGATAACATTTTGTTTTCTTCCCTATCTTCGAGTGTACCCAGTGACTGTGTAAGTTGCTATCCATTATGTTGCCGCTTCGATGCCTGTGTACGACGTCACTTCCGTCTCACTCCAGTGCGTCTACTACGAATCTTCTATTAAAATTGTGCACGGACTACGTATAATGTAGATTGTAGATGATACTTCATTATTTTTTGCAGTGTTTCCAGACTTTATATATGACTAGATTCTGCCAACGGCTTCGTTCGCGATCTAGAGGGATAAAAACCAGCTTATGTGTTATTCCAGAAACTAAACTGTCCTTGTTCCAAATTTTATACTGATCCATTAAGTCGGTTTTGACAAAACGGCTCTCAATCACGTCTCATTGAGTAACAAACATGCATATAAAACACAAACACTCAAACTCATAAAATGTGGTTTTCGTATGGGTCACACGTCAGAGTAGAATAAGTACATTTGTCACCACCCCTATTCTTACCGCGGGTCTCGTATACTTGACTAAGAGACTACAGATTTGACGGAGACCGGGCAGCAGCGCTCTCTGATAAACCTGAACCTTTTAAACTGCGTTCTACTGCTGCCTTTTATTTTTCTTTTTGAGGAGGGAAAATATCCAATGATTTCTCTCGTCTTGGGCCTCACTTTGGACGAGGCGAAGGGAGTGTCATACTCTTACTGATTAAAAGCAAAAACCACCCCGTTCCCACTCCAGCTTCTCGTAGCCGGAGCCCCGGTGCACCCGCTAGGTAGTCCGCAGCTCCGGATCAGGTAACCATCTGTGGTGTGGCACTGGTTTGATCTACAACCTAAGTATGGCAAACCCCTCTCATGTAGAGTAAACCATAGTTAGCAAACTGTCCCAGACTCGTTCTAAAAGTAAAAGCTTTATAATGTTAGTTCGCTTTTGGGAATCGTGAAGTAATAGTTCCACATAGTATCCAGTATAAACTGACCCTTGAAAGTGCTAAAAGATTATACAAAGCGAGTCCACGATAACTGGATTTAATAGCTGTTGTGGAAAGTAGCACTATGTATAATATTTGATAGGCATTTTATTATCGGTACTAATATAACATCACGCTCTTTATCCCCAAAGGAGTCGATTAGGATGTACTTAAAGTAACATAAGTGTGGGAGATACTGATATCGGCCTCATAGAAAACCGACCTGAAACAACGCTTGCGTTGTGTTTCGTTGTGTGAGTGAGGTTTCTGGAGGCTTAATTAAGGGATGTGTAAGACGATTGAAAAGGGGGTCCCTTTTCAATCGTCTTACACATCCCTTAAATTCCTAACCCCCAAAAGACCGGCAACGCACTTAGCAACACCTCTGGTGTTTTGGGTGTCTTTGAGTAGCGGCGATTGCTTACCATCAGGTAATCATCGACCTAGAGTCCAAACGGGGCTCCGGCTCAAAAGCAGGAGTAGGAACGGGGTGGTTTTTAGTCAGCAAGAGTCTGACACTCCCTCTCGCCTTGCCCAAGGCAGAAGAAGTCATTGGATGATTTTAATAAAAAAAAAGTTTTGGGTACGCACCCACCACACAGAAGAAAATACTAATGAAGCGAAAGTTTTATTTTTAAATCAAAATCACTCTTTAAAAAAATATAGGGTCTATGGTTATATTATTTTTTTTTAATCAACTCTGTGTACAATATGTCTTCGCCTTTACTTCACACGATTGCGAAGTGAGCCTTCGAAGTTTGAACTTTCTAATAATTCCAAAAGGATTTTACTGCACACTAGTTTCAAACGAAAACCTACCTTATTCATTACTGACAAAGACTGAAATTCCTATACACAGACATTTTTTAAGCCGTCTGCAAGACTTATGTAAAGGATTTTTTACTTTATGTGTTTGAAGGTAAGATTGTTTTTCGTATGATATAGAAGTGTGCCCACAAAAGTTTTGATCACCAAGTTATTACGAATCTCGTTCGCTTAACCGACTGCGGAAAGAGAGGTTATGTGTTTATGTCGTTTTTCTTTTACGTTTTATGACATTGTCACGCAAGAGGTGTGAGAGTTTTATACGTTTTTTTATGGTATAAGCCGGTAAACGAGTAGACGGATCACCTGATGGTAAGCAATCGCCGCCGCCAATGGACACTTGAAACACCAGAGGCGTTACAAGTGCGTTGCCGGCCTTTTGGGGGTTAGGAATTTAAGGGTTGTTGGGAAACGGGGATTGGGAAGATTGGGAACGGGGTTATTGGGTTTCCAGTAACCTCACCCACACAACGAAACACAACGCAAGCGTTGTTTCACGTCGGTTTTCTGTGAGGCCGTGGTATCATGTGGTATCGTGGTATGCTAGGAAGTGGAACTCCTTGCCGGAGTCCGTGTTTCCTGATGGGTACAACCTAGGTGTCTTCAAAGCCCGAGTGAATAGGTTGCTTATGGGCAGACGTGCTCCATCGTAGGCCGCATCATCGCTTACCATCAGGCGAGATAGCGGCCAAACGTCGACCCATCTAAATGTAATTAAAAGGGAATTTGAAAAACTAAAAAACCCGACTGCGTTTCTTTATAATATGAAAATGAAAACTCAACTAAAACAAGAAAGTCATCGTAAAATTGAAGCAGTCGGGTTTTTTAGTTTTTTAAATTACCTTCTTTTATTTTATTTTCTTTTAGTTTTATTATTTTTATATTTTGATATATATCCAGCGTCACTCTCACAGTAAATACAAATCTAACGACACCTCTCAAGTCAAAATCCATCAAGCCGTTTAGGCTGCAGAGCGTGCCAAACAATTATACATACACACTCTCGAAAAACATAACCCTCCTTCTGGCGTAGTCGGGTAAAAAAAACACTCCGCCGTGGTTTAAGTCGTTTTTCTTTTACGTTTTATGACATTGTCACGCCAGAGGTATGAGAATTTTATACGTTAGTAGTATATTGTCTTAGTATATAGTCTAGCAAGGTCGTGTCTTTCTAAAATGATCGGCTAGTTTTTATACTACGTAGGAACTAGGTAGTACCTTATAGGAACCTTATAAGTGTGGGAGAGCCATGCTTCGGCACGAATGGGCCGGCTCGACCGTAGTGATACCACGGCCTCACCGAAAACCGACGTGAAACAACGCTTGCGTTGTGTGAGTGAGGTTACCGGAGGCCCAATTCCTTCTTCCCAATCCCCGATTCCCCTACAACCCTTAAATTCCTAACCCCCAAAAGGCCGGCAACGCACTTGTAACGCCTTTGGTGTTTCAAATGTCCATAGGCGGCGGCGATTGCTTACCATCAGGTCTGCTCGTTTACATAAAAAAGGGTGTGTTCCATAAAAAAGGTAGGAAATAGGCTTACTCACGTAACTGTTTGACGAGGAACTCAACACACGCGTCGTGTGTCGCGGAATGCTGCTCATGAATATGAGCCTCTAGCATGGCTTGAAACACTCCACAGCCGCGTCAGATTAGTGCGTGGTGGGATGAGCTCTGATGCGATCTCAAAACCGGGGGCTGGGCTCGCTGTCATTGCAGCGGTAAGTCCCCTCCTTGAGGAGTGGCTAGAGAGGCGTCACGGCGTCCTCACCTACCGCCTGACGCAGGTGCTTACCGGACATGGAATATTCGGTAGGTTCCTGTTTCGGACTCGGCGGGAGGAAACGCCCGGGTGTCGGCATTGCGTGGATCACCCGGAGGACACAGTGGAGCATACAGTAGCGGTGTGCCCTGCATGGGCTGAGCACCGCCGTGTCCTTAGGGATGTGATCGGCGACGGTGGGCTCTCGCGTCGAAACATGGGTTGAAAAGTAGTCAACTAGGTTAGGTTTAAGTTAGTTTTAAGTTAGGTTTGGGTTAGGTTTGGGTTAGGTTTGGGTTAGGTTTGGGTTAGGTTTGGGTTAGGTTTGGGTTAGGTTTGGGTTAGGTTTGGGTTAGGTTTGGGTTAGGTTTGGGTTAGGTTTGGGTTAGGTTTGGGTTAGGTTTGGGTTAGGTTTGGGTTAGGTTTGGGTTAGGTTTGGGTTAGGTTTGGGTTAGGTTTGGGTTAGGTTTGGGTTAGGTTTGGGTTAGGTTTGGGTTAGGTTGGGGTTAGGTTTGGGTTAGGTTTGGGTTAGGTTTGGGTTAGGTTTGGGTTAGGTTTGGGTTAGGTTTGGGTTAGGTTTGGGTTAGGTTTGGGTTAGGTTTGGGTTAGGTTTGGGTTAGGTTTGGGTTAGGTTTTATACCTGGGTTAGGTTTACGTAAGGATTTTGGGGGTTAGGTTTGGGTTAGGTTTAAATACCTAACCTAAACCTAACCTAAACCTAACCTAAACCTAACCTAAACCTAACCTAAACCTAACCTAAACCTAACCTAAACCTAACCTAAACCTAACCTAAACCTAACCTAAACCTAACCTAAACCTAACCTAAACCTAACCTAAACCTAACCTAAACCTAACCTAAACCTAACCTAAACCTAACCTAAACCTAACCTAAACCTAACCTAAACCTAACCTAAACCTAACCTAAACCTAACCTAAACCTAACCTAAACCTAACCTAAACCTAACCTAAACCTAACCTAAACCTAACCTAAACCTAACCTAAACCTAACCTAAACCTAACCTAAACCTAACCTAAACCTAACCTAAACCTAACCTAAACCTAACCTAAACCTAACCTAAACCTAACCTAAACCTAACCTAAACCTAACCTAAACCTAACCTAAACCTAACCTAAACCTAACCTAAACCTAACCTAAACCTAACCTAAACCTAACCTAAACCTAACCTAAACCTAACCTAAACCTAACCTAAACCTAACCTAAACCTAACCTAAACCTAACCTAAACCTAACCTAAACCTAACCTAAACCTAACCTAAACCTAACCTAAACCTAACCTAAACCTAACCTAAACCTAACCTAAACCTAACCTAAACCTAACCTAAACCTAACCTAAACCTAACCTAAACCTAACCTAAACCTAACCTAAACCTAACCTAAACCTAACCTAAACCTAACCTAAACCTAACCTAAACCTAACCTAAACCTAACCTAAACCTAACCTAAACCTAACCTAAACCTAACCTAAACCTAACCTAAACCTAACCTAAACCTAACCTAAACCTAACCTAAACCTAACCTAAACCTAACCTAAACCTAACCTAAACCTAACCTAAACCTAACCTAAACCTAACCTAAACCTAACCTAAACCTAACCTAAACCTAACCTAAACCTAACCTAAACCTAACCTAAACCTAACCTAAACCTAACCTAAACCTAACCTAAACCTAACCTAAACCTAACCTAAACCTAACCTAAACCTAACCTAAACCTAACCTAAACCTAACCTAAACCTAACCTAAACCTAACGTTGGTCGAGTGGTCGCAAGTGCAATTGCCGGAACAAGGGGTCTCGGTTTTGATTCCCGGGTCGGGCAAAGTATTGGTTGGGTTTTTTTTTCGATTTCTCGAAAAAACCTCAGTAGTAGCACGGATTATGGAATTGTGCCCAGTATATGACAATAGGCTCACCCCCTATTACATGGGACTTATAGCACAGATGATGAAAAGTGGGTGTACATTGTACAGTGCATCCCGTAATGTACACCTCTGCCTAACCCTTTAGTGATATAAGGCGTGAAGTTACAAAAAAAATTAGCTTAAGATATGTATGCTGACGCTGCCGTTTCTACGTAAAATATTTTCAAATGAAACACATAGTAATTATTTTAAACCTCAGAGATTTCAACTAATCTCCGTTCTCAATTTTAATACCAAACCAAAGTATACCTAAGTATGGCAACCCTTGAACTTTAAGATTTCTCGTAAACACAACACAACACAAACGGATTTGCATTAAAATTTTCATCAGTGGCAACCCTCAGGGAGTCTAAGTTTTGAGCTTTCAACCCTACACGCTATGAATTATGTATTGTTAGTCTATATATGTATATTTTAGACACGTGGTGATTTTATTGTAGCTTTCGTGAGACATACTAAATTAATTATTATGTTATCGGCTTACTCACGTAACTGTTTGACGAGGAACTCGACACAAGCGTCGTGTGTCGCGGAATGCTGCTCATGAATATGAGCCTCTAGCGGACGGCGAGCAAGGGTAACTCGCCGCCCGACCAGAACCAGACCCGTGCGTGCGCCTCAAAGAGCCATCAGACCACCACAGATGGGGCCTAGTAGGGCTGATGCCTGATCCGGAGCTGCGGACTACCTAGCGGGTTTACCGGGGCTCCGGCTTGAAAAGCAGGAGTAGGAAGGCATGTTAATGCAAATAAACATTATCTTTATCTTTAGGAACGGGGTGGTTTTTAGTCAGTAAGAGTCTGACACTCCCTCTCGCCTCGCTAGGCGCGAAAAGTCAACTAACTAACGACAAGTACCAATGTAACATTTTCCGAGTGATATGTACTTTCTAAGATTAATTCAACACCATTGACAAACGGTGAAGGAAAACATCGTGAGAAAACCTGGGCTTATAATTTCTAATTATAAATTTTAAATCGCTAATACACATTAAGCAAGCAATGTGATTAATGCTCAAACCTTCTCCGTGTGAGAAGAGGCCTTTAGTCAGCAGTGGCCACTTATAGGCTGTTGCTAAAATCTATAATGTGTGTCTCTGGCTACTCCCATCGAATGTAACACGGCGTGACGTGAGTTATTTTATAGTATAGTAAGTAAGAATGTAAACAAGAATATATTGTACGCCTACTTAAAAGAAAGGAGCAAATAATTGTCACACGTCGATGTAATCTTTGCTCGTGTTTTTGTGTAGGCGTTGTAATATAATGCTCTTTTATCTTAGATTGTATGTATTTACTTTTATTTTATGCTAATTGAGGATTTATATAATCTTTTCTCGGTTGAAGTAGGTTTTTATTAAATATCCATAGAACTAATGTCAAAAGTGTATCTCAATAACCCCTTAACCGTATGGGGAAACCTCTTATGACTTAATTTAATCCATATATATTTGTGAATGTAGTTAGGCCAAAAAGTGCATTATTCTCTTTGAGCTAATTTGAACACTCTTTACAAATACGGCATTATAACAGCCGCACCACATGTCCGTAACATTCCTAGACAACCTACAACATTACAGCTCTTCTGTGGTCAAAGAACATGAAGTTGATACCACAGAATTTAATACTAGATTAATTTCATTATTTATTTTGTTCGAATTTTTTAGAACTTTCGGTTTTCTTTGCAATATTTTGTTGCATTACGCTTCTGTAGTCGAGTACTACTTGTTAGTTTCATTTAAATCATATGAGTGATCTCCATACTGTATAATAGGAAAATAGGTATCTGCATTTCATTTAAAAAACGCAACACAGATCCATTACACGTACTCTCATTGTATATTCCATCAGTACGGACTACACTACGGACGTGCACAATTAATGCAATATCCTACACTTTCCCCCCTTTTACACCCCTTCCCCCTCCCACACGCTAGTGACGTACTCAGTCCCGGTGCCCGGGAGAGCTGCATTGATTGCATTGCCGCACTGCAGATGCGCTGGGAGGTAATGTTGCGTTCTAGTGATGGGATGTGGGCTTGTAATGTCGATATCGATAGTTTAAAAGGTCGATTTTTTTTTGGTTTTAGGAGAACTCCAATAACATAGTATTAAAGAAAACGTTATACTCTAAGGCCTCTTCTCCCACAAAGAAGGTTTGAGCATTCATCACCACGCTTGTTCAATGCAGGTTGGCCGGGTAGCCCAAAAGACTATACATACAATTGAAATAAAAAAAAATGTACAATAACAAAGCTGTTTAAATAAAACAGTGTAAGCATTAATTGACCTGAAATAAAAGTAGTGCCAAGGTGATAATTATTTAGTTTTAGCACAGCTGGTATAATTGTATAGACAGTGAGCCTTTGCGACCGTTCCGGCAATCAAGTAGATAAAACAGTTACTTAGAAGTATCTCGATAGATTTTTTTGGGGGGAAAATCATCCAGTTATTTTTGTAAAGTGGATTTGTGATCCGGTGTCCATGGGTGGCGCTGAACTTATTCTATCAGATCTCTTCGTCAGCCCTGCATACCATAAAAATACCCTTTTTAAAAGTCAAAGCATTTATTTCTGATTTCTAATATTTTATCGATAACCCAACGCGAACAACTCTAATCGTCCTGCTGACGTCACTTCTAACCTTACGAATCTAATCATAGCGCTATTAAATTTAAACTACACTTTATGTCCTAACTGTAGAGTCCAATTTAGCTTGACTGAATTATTTATATACCACTTGCTAAGGCAAAATAGATTGTCTAGTTTTAAAACTTAAGGTTCATTTTTGCCTGATAAGTGGATCGGTTCAATATATCGGTGGTTTTATGCAGTTTATTTCTGGAAAAACAAAATGGCGGATTTTCAGTTTGAAAATGTCAGTGGTTGAATCTTTTATAAGGTTAGTAGCTGGTCTGGTATTTATAGGTGATATTTTCATAATAAGGTAGAAGATTCATTTTTATTTTAATGTCCGTCTTGTAGATTATCACTGCATAGTATAAAACAAAGTCGCTTTCTCTGTCCCTATGTCCCTTTGTATGCTTAAATCTTTAAAACTACGCAACGGATTTTGATGCGATTTTTTAAATAGATAGTGTGATTCAAAAGGAAAGGTTATATGTATGATGCATAATATATCACCATTGCACCCATGCGATGCTGGGATGGGTTGCTAGTTATCAATAATAATTTAGTTGGAGTAAAATTGAGTGATTGAGTGAAAAATAGTATTATTAGAGAAAGGGGTGGCTTGAAAGACGATGTAGTGACAAGGATTGAAAAGGAAATGTTACGATGGTTTGGACATGTGGAAGGGATAGATAAAAGCAGATTTTCCAAAGAATTATACAGAGCAGATATGAATGGGACTGTCGGTAGAGGGCGTCCTAGACGGACATACATCGACCAGATTGGCGATATATTAAATAAGGGCCAAATTAAAAGTACTCTTAACCGACGAGCATGCATGAAAAGACTGATGACTGTTGATGAAGCGAAAGAAGTATGTAAGAATCGTAGCAATTGGCGTCCCGTAGTCTCTACCTGCCTCTATGGAAGACAGGCGTGAAGTTATGTATGTATGAACGTATGTATCTCAATCGTCGAGCAAAAGTATCATAGGGTCAAATAGTACAGAGGACTATACATCTCTCTCGGCTCCTATTGATCGCAGTGTGATATTTTATATGACCTTCCGTGATAAATGACCTATGCAACAAAAAAAAAAACATTTAATTCGGTCCAGTAGTTTCGGAGACAAACAAACAAACTCTTAACCTTTACAAAATAGTAGATATAATAGTTATCACATCACATCAACAGCTTATAAGTAGCTACTGCTGACCAAGCCCCTTCTCACATGGAGAAGGTTCGAGCATTAACCGTCACGCTTGCTGAATGCGGGTTGGCGATTTCAAACTTATAATCAGAAATTATAAGCCCAGGTTTCCTCACGATGTTTTCCTTCGCCGTTTGTCAGTGGTGTCTAAATAATCTTAGAAAGTACATGTAACTCGGAAAAAGTTACATTGGTACTTGCCGTTGGTAGGTTTTAAACCTCCGTGCCACTACGACATATTTATAGTTTTTGGCCTTCATAAACTTCACCCCTTTTATCCTCGAAGGGTTAGGCCGAGGTGCACTTTATATGTACACCACTTTTCACAATTTGTGTTATAAGTCCCATTTAACAGGGAGTGAACCTATATACTGGCCACATTTCCAGACTCCTTGCTACTACTGATACATTTTCGCGAAACCGATAAAAGCCCAGTAGTATATTATATACTCTGGCCGATCCGGAAAACGAACCCGATACTCCTTGTCCGGCATTTGCACTTGCGACCTTCCGACCAACGAGGCAGTCACCACAATATTGAATTATACAACGTGTAACAAAATATACATATCAATTGCACGGTTTCTAGATTTAACATAACAAACGACACGGGAAGGGTTTTTTAAACTAATTTTTTCACGGTACCAAGTTATGAATTTTTCCAATCGCGTCGCCGCCGCGTGAATCAAAATTAGGTAGACAGGTACTGTGCGATAAGATTTACAGAAGCAATGTTTCATAATATTAGCGAGTATTGTGACACATTTGTATGATTTGAAATCAAGAACTATGCGACACCAAGTATTTGGTACTAATTTTAAACGTATTTTAAGCTGAAACTTTGTGTAGAGCTTCTATTCAACCTGTATCAGGGCTTCTTGATGTATATGGGTATTTTGTTACACGTTGTATAAAGCGCATTAAATTAATACATAGCACATAATAAAGTGTACACATGTAAAATTATAGGAAACTAAACCTTAATACTATAGGATAAGAGTATCTAATGGATTCGTCACACATTGTTTTTTAAAGTAAATCAGTTACATTTGGTATAAAACTATAATAATGTGTTACTCGCGGGCTGTTGTTTAAGTAATTCATTGTAAAATGGACTCCTTTGTGAAGATATTTGGTTTAATTTTGAGTGTTTTTGCTTTATTAGAGGTATGTACAGTTCTTTTTCTTCTCCTCTAATAATATCTTCTGATTTATTTCGTTGCGGGATCCAAGACAGTCATTCATGTCCCTGGGACGCGCCGGACTTCAGTGTTCCGGTGTTTTCATGGTTGTATCTACTGTAGATCCTGGTGCACAGGAGTTGCAGCGGTATGGGAGGTTGTGGCGGGCTTGCCCAATAATAAAATTAAAAAAAATTACAGCACTAGTTACTACAACACAATTTTTTTAATAGGTGATTGTTAAGTTTAGCAATAGGCTCACCCCCTATTACATTGGACTTATAACACAAATAGTGAAAAGTGTGTGTACATTGTATAGCGGTATTACATGCCGTAATGTGCACCTCTGCCTACTCCTTCGGGGATAAAAGGCGTGACGTTGTTGTAATTATTTAGATGTTTAGAAGTTCCTATTGGTCGTTTTTTTTGAGGGTGGATAATCATCCACTGTCTTCTTCTACCTTGGGTGATGCGAGAGGGAGTGTCAGACTCTTACTGACTAAACACCACCCCGTTCCTACTTCTGCTTTTCGAGCCGGAGCCCGGGTAACCCGCTAGGTAGTCCGCAGCTCCGGATCAGGCATCAGCCCTACTGGGCCCCATCTGTGGTGGTCTGATGGCTCCTTGACAAACGGAATATCCTCGACAAATCATTGTGACGCATCATGCGTATTTATGAACCACTGTATGCAGAGTAGAGTCAATGTTTATTTAACTTTTTTATGTTCTCAAATTGAATTCACTGGTCCGGTGTTCGAAATTTCTTCACTATTGTAATCTTCAAACACAACACTACCTCCAATTAAAGCCGTGGCAGATACTTTTAAAGCTCCTTAAAAATATAAATTATAAAAAATAATGACTTTCCCAACAAAATCAAAAAAGATTCGTATTTTGTTTCTTTTAAAACACTTCAAGGATAAAGAAAAAAGAAAAGGAAAATTTTTGAGACAAAAGAAAAACGGTCAAGTGTGAGTCGTAATGAGGGTTCTGTAGTAGGTCTTTGGGTAGAAAAATAATGAATAATAATTATGAAAGAAAAAATTATGTAGTAAAAGTTTTAAATAAAATTGACGTAACGTAACGTTACGTCTTTTTATCTCCGAAGGGGTAGGCAGAGGTGCACATTACGGTATGTAATGCCACTGTACAATGTACAATTGTACATCTCTCTGTTAAAGGAGATGGCTAAATGACTGACCCAGGCATAATAACAAGAATACGAATTTCACGCTAACCCGTATCATTTAAATATTCACTTATGAATTATTTTGTGTTTAACTAATTCTTATAACTTGGTGAACAAAAATTAACAAAAAATAAGTTTAATAATTGATTTTTTTCTGTTGTGGTTTGACATGACAACACGGAAGTAGGTACTGCAAGCTATTATTAGGACATTAGTTTTCCCGAAAATCAAATCGAAATAATTAAACGAACATCAATTTTTAATAACGGTAATATAATGACTTTTTTCCTGAAACCAAATAATTGTAAATGTTTTGATCGACACAAAATATATATTTTGTATAAGATTCAGCCCCGGATCTACATTTCTTTTTTGCCGGGGCATAAATTGAAAAATGCCGCCCCCCTACTTATGTTTATTTTCACCTTTATCATCCATATAATTTCAGCATTCAGATGTCCACAAATTGTTTGAAATTTGGACAAAGCCTACATACTACCTTCCGGAAATAATGCATCCATTACACAGGCCTACATTTTCTTTTTCAAAAAAAGTGTTTCAAGTTTAATAGGTCTCCTATAGTGCATGGGGTGTGCTGATCACGAATCTGTGCTTACTTTTTTTCTAGCAAGTCAGGTTTTTAGGAATTGTGAATAAAATTTTTAATAGAAACTGCCAAAAAAATCTTAGAAAATATTTATTGAAGATATATTTAAAAGAAAATTACTCTGCAAAATTGAGAGCTGGTCATAATAAAAACAACCTACGTAAGACTTTGGTTTTTGTTTTTTATGAAATCGTTCTCTTTTTCCCTGAAAACTGCGTTTTGTGGTTTCATTTTTGTGAATTTTTGTGACTGAGTCCCTGTTCCCAAGGACCAGCAGTAAACAGCCATCATTCTAATATCCCAACTTCCTTGGTAACGTCTCTTCATCTCTTTTATGTCTTGATGGAACCTCTCTCCCTGTTCCTCGCTGACAACTCCAAGATTTTCGGGAAAATAGACAATATGGGAATCCAGAAAATGAAGTGAAGAAGAAAAAAACTGTTGTCAGTTTTTTTTATAATTTTGGACCATCTTAGCTACAATTTCTTTGTAATTTGAAGACTTGATATTTCCAAGGAAATGATCTATGACTTCTACGAATGAACTCCATACTTCAGATTCATCCTGGGTCATTGTATTCTGGAACAATCTATCCGATTTTAAATTTCGAATTTGAGGGACTACAAAAATTAATTCCTTCTTTAAGAGGTGTCGCGTAGGTATTTAAAGCAGTTACATACCTTGTTTATTTGAACTAATGCATCACGCTGCACATTTTTTGTCCCAATACAAGTCTTTCTCTGAGTGGCCATTCTTTCTTATTGTAATGTAAATTTCGTGCTCGACTATCCCACTCGCACAAAAAAACACGGATACTTTGTAAATACAGACTGCTGACCCAAAAGCAACTATAGACAGTATTTTAAGGTCTCCACAGAGTTGCCAACAATATTCGCTATACTTTATTTTATTTAGCAACAGCTCAAGATTCTCGTACGTTTTTTGAGATGCACGGAGTGAGCAACAGGCACCGAGCCATAGGTTGTGCAACAAGACACCCTTCAGACTTCCCTTAGAAGAATCAATAAATGACCTCCATGATGTGGAATCGTAATTATCAGCTCCCAGTTTCATGGCTACTTCAGGAATATTATTACAAAACACCAGTGAACCCTCTTGAGAGAAATAGTCCGCGAACTCTTTTTCATAATGCCTGCCTGTTCCTGGAGCCAAAGGATTTTTGTCTTTCAGTCGTGATCCTAGGATTTGTGCAGCATTTGATAGACCCAAATCTCTCACTAAGTCATTTAATTCAGCCTGGATAAACTGTTGAGGTTGGCCTATATCAGGATTGAATTCATCTTCATCGGTTCTTCCGTTTAAACTTTCATCTGATGATTGTATTGGATAGTGTGGAATAAAGGTGGAAGAATCGGAATTCCTAGTCCATGAGGTACAGTCGTTTAGCAGACGGTAAATTAGGATACTGAATTGTATGTTTGTTTTTCGAATTGAAATCTATACATCACAAGAGCAAAAGTAACAATCGGCAAGTACTAAATAGTAAACAACTCACATTTTTAAAACAAAACACTGTCGTGGAGACAGATCGCCGAGGAAGTTTTCGAATATAGCTTCATCTCTTTCGCACTCACGGTACTCAAACCCGTGCTGCCCCGATCTGCGATTCCTGCAGGCGAGCAAGAGCCGGGCGCGTATTTTGTACTATGCCTACGCGCCTAGCGAATAATAAAATCGTACGATCTCCGGGGAAGCTGCGAACCTCCTTGCCGGATTGCCGCCATGGGATCTGGAGGCAAAGGTGCTCGCGCGCGTCTTTAGATTGCGCGCCGACGCGCGTCGCCGGGGCGAAACTCCGCTGCCGCGACAGATTAGTGCGTGGCGGGACGAGCTCCGGCGTGATCTCATGGTGGAATGGCAGCAACGACTGTCGCAACCGAGGGCTGGGCTCGCTGTCATTGCAGCGGTAAGTCCCCTCTTTGAGGAGTGGCTTGAGAGGCGCCACGGCGTCCTCACCTACCGCCTGACGCAGGTGCTTACCAGACATGGGAGTTTCGGTAGGTTCCTGTTCCTTATTGGGCGGGAGGAAACGCCCGGGTGTCATGACTGTGCGGACCGCCCGGAGGACACGGTGGAGCATACGGTGGCGGTGTGCCCTGCATGGGCTGAGCACCGCCGTGTCCTCAGGGATGTGGTCGGCGATGGCGACCTCTCGCGTCCGGCATTGGTTCAGAGTTCAGAGGTTCAGATCAGGTACCGAGCAAGGGTAGTTCGCAGCCCAACCAGAACCAGACCTGTGCGTGCGGCGCGTCGCCTTCTGCACGTGCCTCAGAGAGCCATCAGACCACCACAGATGGGGCCCAGTAGGGCTGATGCCTAATCCGGAGCTGCGGACTACCTAACGGGTTTCCCGGGGCTCCGGCTCAAAGTAGGAACGGGGTGGTTTTTAGTCAGTAAGAGTCTGACACTCCCTCTCGCTTTGCCCAAGGCGGGAGAAGTCATTGGATGATTTTCCACCCTTAAAAAAAAAAGCGAATAATAAAATGTTCGTGAAGCACGTCCCATTCTGCGCTCAGGGTATCGGTCAAGTTGATATGGCCATGAAATTTCTGTACTTGTACTATATTTATTCCGTGGTCAAAATTAAATAAATGATGAGTGGTCCACTGGTCCGTGTAGTGTGAATTTGGCCGCCCCCTGAATTTGCCGCCCCCTGAATCTGCCGCCCGGGGCATGGGCCCCGGCTTGCCCCCCCCCTAGATCCGGGGCTGATAAGATTGCACAATCTTACTATACATATATTTTGTGTCTGTCCTTGGTTACTTTGTGTTCATTATCTAGTATAAGCAGAATTGTTTACCTATCTACCTCATATATAAATAACTTTCGGCTCAGGTACATCAAAACGCCTTGGTAAAAGTTCACAGCAATGTTATAGTTTGAAGTTTTTGTAACGTTGTTTGACGTAGGAACGCTACTTTATAGTCCAGCAATGGACAGTTACGACCCGTTATTAATGATTATAAATTGTTTTTTCTTTTCAGTTCGTTGAAAACAAACAGATACCAATGTTTGAGATAGAAGATAGATTTAGCTCCAACAACCCAACGATGCTGCGTACATACAAAAAGCCCCCCCGGTTTAGGTGGGGCAAGCTTGGGCTACGATACCAAAGCCCTAGTACTCGAACACAGTAACTGTTCATACTAAGTGTGGGAGAGCCATGCTTCGGCACGAATGGGCCGGCTCGACCGGAGTGATACCACGGCCTCACCGAAAACTGACGTGAAACAACGCTTGCATTGTGTTTCGTTATGTGAGTGAGGTTACCGGAGGCCCAATTACTCCCTTCTCAATCTTACCATTCCACAATTCCCCAACAACCCTTAAATTCCTGACCCCCAAAATGCCGCCCACGCATTTGTAACGCCTCTAGTGTTTCAAGTGTCCGGCGGCGGCGATTGCTTACCATCAGGTGATAAGTCTGCTCGATTATCGGCGTGTCCCATAAAAAAAACTACTAAATTAAAAATTAGTAGCGGAATCGCCGCGTCGTATGTCGCGGAATGCTGCTCATGAATATGAGCCTCTAGCATGGCTTGAAACTAGTTGAGTTCCTCGTCAAAATTTATTTCAGTAAGCCGATAATATAATAATTAATAACCCTCCTTCTGGCGCAGTCGGGTAATTAGTAACTGTTTCTTATCTTATTATTAGTTTTAAATGTATTTTTAAAATAAAACTTTTCTAATAACTATGTTTATTTTTAATTGAGACTGACAGACATTCCTGACTGACATACGGTATAGGAAAACCTCATTCTTGAGAGAGGAAAATCATCCAATACCTTTTTTTTCTTATGGGGAAAATCATCCAATGACTTCTCTCGCCTTGGGCGAGAGACTGTAGGACTCTTACTGATTAAACACCACCCTGTTCCTACTCTTAGTTCGAGTCGGAGCCCCGGTAACCCGTCAGGCAGTCCACAGCGTCGAGTCAGCATCAACCCTACTGGGCCCTATCTGTGATGAATGGTTCTCATAAAATTACAAAGAATATTATTGCATTATTGTATCAGTTTTTTAAAAGATCAACCGAAAAGTTATTTTAATTAAAAAAAGAAGGAACTTTATAAATAACTGAAACTAGTAAAATTCTTCGTTTATCCAAATGAAACTTTTTGTCGGTAAAAATTTGAATAATTTTGATATTAAGTTTGAACTTTGAAATAATATTCTTACGACGCCCACGTGTTGTTACCTTCAATGATTTTTTTTTTATGGTATAGTGTGGTAAACGAGCAGACGGATCACTTGATGGTAAGCAATTGATCCTCATGGATAGGTGAGAGACCACAGGAGTACCTACACCAGAGGAGTTAAAATTGCGTTGGCAACCTAACCTAACCTACCATTCCTATCCCATAACTTACCATCCATCCGTCTGCTCGTTTACCGGCTTATTCCATAAAAACCACACTGAAGTAGCATCTGTATCACAACAACATCGGTACTGCTTCGCTACAAAACTTGACTGCATGGTTGGCGCGGTAGCTGGGCAACTGGCTGCCTTGCAACGTGAAGCGGGTTTGATTCCTGTACGGAGCAACTCTTTGTGTGAACCACAAATTGTAGTTTGGAGTTGCAACCAGATTTTTTAAACTAAATGTTGCCGTGTGTGCGTGGCAACTTAACGTAAACTTTACATACTGTCTGCCACGCCTTGCGATCCCCGAGTACGTATGTAGAAGTTAGAAGTGCACATAGGTATACAATGTAACACCCACTTTTCACTAGTTTAGTATGTACTTTTAGAAAACAAAGTACAGTTTCCTAAGAAAAAGGATCCTCCGACCAGGCGAGGTGATCATGGCCTGGCGGGCTTTCTGCCTAACCTTTGTTCGTTAGGATTTTCTATTCATGTTTATTCGCATGTATCTAAAATTCACATGTGCGATGCTGGATATTTATGACGTCATCAGTTGATTTACATGTCGATCGTCTATGTGCGACTTCTGTCAACTGTCACTTGTCTGGTGTCGCCACATACAGTACGACGAACGAAACGAGACCGCGTTTGGCGCTCTGATTGGTTGGTTCATTTGTACCGGCTAATCAGAGTGCCTAAAGCACTTTCGTTTCGTTTTCGTTCGACTAAGGGCACAGAACTAATCACTTAGTCTTGGTGCAAGTACTAAAATTTTCCAGATAGCTGTAAATCTGCAAATGGAGGTACCATTGATCCGGGAATCGAACCCAAGACCCCTTTGCTTTACAATAGCACTACAATGAGATATGACTATGTCTTCAGTCATCACTTAGTAGTTAATGAACAGGGAATTGTATTCAGGAACTTTAGGAGGTGTAAATTGAAATAATAACTACATTGCAGACATAATTTATATAATTTAACACATATTTAATTTAATTCACAAGGTACATATAATGTAGTCTTATGTAGAGTAACAACGGTAGTACATAGCATTGTTAGGCCTTAACAGAAAACTATATAAGAAGATATCCAATATCTTTAACATTCATAAATTTATTATTCAGAGAAAAAGATTAAATCTCGACAATAAAATATATTATTCATAAATCTTTTTGTCCATAAATTTTCGTAAAATAGGGGCGACACATCACAGTATTTAGGCTATTTAGGTACTTATTTTTTCCTTTTTTTAAAAGTCGAAAAAAGATAAATTAATAATTTAGAAAAGATAAATTAATAGTTTATCTTTTTCTTTATTATTATTATTTTTACGAAAGAACATCAATAATTAACCAACGTATGGATTGAAAAACAGTGAGTATACGATAAAAATGTGATAACAATTAGATTTTTTATACTTTTTTAATTATAAATAGAAACACAAATTATTTTCACACTTGATATGTATCACCTAGGCACCTAACATAGTACGATAGTTTGACTAGAATATAAGCGAAAAAATTAAATTATACTCCTTACTTTACCTAGATTACATCTAGCCATACGATTATGATATGTATTTATATAATAATAGAGTATTTTTTTCATTAATTTTAACATCGATATTAACTAAATGCCTCAGCCAGTAAGATATGTATTTGTTTCATTGAAGACTTAATAATTAATTATATTTTTAAATCTATTCGTAATATTAAGAGATTAAATACTTTAAAATTGTATTTTTTTTAATAATTATGAGACGCAACTACTTGTCGCCGTAAAATCTAATTTTTAAATAACATTCATAAGTATTTTATGATATAGAAACATTAATATTTTTTTCTCGTACATCTAATTCTACTTAATAAAATTAAAAACTAAAAATGATATGTTTTAGCCTTGCCTATCTTTCTTTTTTATATTTTTTTTTTCGAAGCATCTTTTTTACAAATAAAACGTAGCGTATCGGTTGACCGTTTTTCGAAGCGAAATTTCATGTTTTTTTTTCTTTCTCCATTTTCCTTTTTTTACCTTTTATTTCGTAATTACGCGCACAAACGTAATATAAATTTCATATAGATGAGTTATTCATTTATCTTTTACCGGAATTAATGAAATAAAAGATAAATATCGGAATAAAAGATAAATATTTTATTTCATTATTAGTTTTTTCTGAGCGTAATTACAAAATATGTTGTTAATAAGATTTACTTAAAAGACGAGTAACAGTTGGTAGCGATGGAGAAACTCGTAAAAGATTAAAAAATCTTTTTTACTAATAAAAATTTGAAAAGTAATAATTTTGTAATTTAATATTTTATTTTGCAAATCATACAGGTGTTTGCTTTGCATTAATTTTTATTAGTAAAAACGATTCATTTGATTTTACCACTGCGTAAAATTGTAAAATGTTTAATTCAAACATTAATTTTAAAACAACCTTAAAATATTTTAAAAATAATTCACAAACAAATAAAAAGATCAAGAAACTCCAGCCAATATTCATTGTTGAAATAAATAAATAAAATTCAAAATTTTACCGCTGACAATTCACGATTTTACGCAACGGCGTAATGTGTGGTAAATTAATGAAGTCGGTAAACGCCAATGCGTTTTTCGCCGGCGGTGTGCTGGACGAACTCTCGGATCTGGTCAGTGGCCACTGGACCGATGCAGACAAGGGGCTCCTTGAAATATCCGCAGCTCTGGTGACAAATAATATTCAATTAATTATTGTGTGATCCACAAATTGTTGTTCCGAATATGGGTGTGTTGTGTATGTGAAATTGTATTATTTTTATAGTAGATGAGCAGACTGATCTCCTGATGGTAAGCAGCCACCCCTGCCTACCAGACACCTAAAAAAACTAACACCAGAGGCGCTACAAGTGTGTTGACGACCTTTTGTGGGTTAGGAATTTAAGGGGTTTTGGATAATCAGGAATTAGGAATAGATTTTGATGCGGTTTTTAGCCTAGTATTTTTCAAACTTAGGAGACAGTATTATATATATTACTCGTTTTAAAAAATGGAGGTTTGTTTACACACGTGCGTTGAATTCGATTTTTCAAACGTAGTTTTATCTTAATCAATAATGTATTTCAATGCCTGACCTAATAAAATGTGAGGATCTCAAAAATATTGTATTGTTTGTAATGTATCACTTTTTAGCAAATATAATTGATTTCATTTAAGATAATCTTTATTCATCCTCTTCCTTTCAATCCTTTCCCATTAAAGCTCAACACTCACTTTGTTACTAAGTTCTTTTACAAAGATAGGTATAAAATTACAAAATATTTTTCTCCGGAATCCTATTGAGAATCGCTATATAAATACAAGCACTCTCATCGTTAAAACTTTCTCGGAAATTACTAATTGGCACTCGGGATCATACCGGACGTCTTGTGAATTGAAGTCAGAGTTAAATGCCGAAGATTCCGTACCTTTATTATTGAAAAACAGAGAAAATGTTTTAAAAGAGGTGTAAGAATAAACAAAGACAAATAGGTAATAAAATACCTACTTTTTATCAGTTATTGTAATGAATAGTAAAATACAAAATAGTAGCGCGACAATCACCGCGTCGTGTGTCGCAGAATGCTGCTCATGAATATGAGCCTCTAGCATGGCTTGAAACTAATCGAAATCCTCGTCAAATAGGTACGTGAGTAAGCCGATAACATCAGATAGCAAATACAATTCTAGATTGTGTAATTTTTGTGCGACTCTTCATTGGTCGCGCTGAACAGATTTTCAAACAAATTTATTTAATTTTTACCATATTATTCTAGAGATACAATCCTTAGAAAAACAGTTAAATAAAGCCCTAGTAATTGCCATCCATTTAGCACCCTTTTAGTACGCAACCCTAAAAAATATAAAAGGAGAAATATTTATTAAAAAGGTCGACTCAAGTATTCATGGAAAACTCAGTCGTTAGGATAAAAAGAAAATATTGTTTTTCAAATTCATTAAAATGGTACATTTCTTTCCTCGGGTTTTGTGTATTTCAATATAAATTTGTAAATTCTTTATAGGGCATAGTACCAATATTATATTAGTTTTTTATAATAACTATCATGAGACATACTAATAATTAACTAAAAAATACGGTTTACGCACGTAAATATAAGGTGTTTTAAAATTATCTATCACGGTTTTAATGGGAGGTAGTGTTGTGTTTGAAGATTACAATAGTGAAGAATTTTCGTACCCCAGACCAGTTATTTCAATTTGAGAACATAAAAAAGTTAACACATTGAACGTCGTGGTGGTCACCGGTGACCGACGTTAGCGGAAGATTTGCCTTCAACAGTTTTCTATTGGCAGTCAAAGACTTAAATAAACATTGACTCTACTCTGCATAAAGTGATTCAGAAATACGCACGATGCTTCTATTGTTTGACGAAGTGACAGAGGCAGTAAAAAAGATAGCTTTTTCATAACAAACTCTTACATACATATTTTTGTATAAATAAAAAAACAATACTCATAATCAATAATTTATATTGTACTATTAACTATTTCTGCGCGGTTTCACCTGCGGTCTTACCCCCATTGTAGCCTGGTGGCATATAGCCTATAGCCTTCACGATAAATAGACTATCCAACACAGCAATAATCATTTAATTCGGACCAGTAGTCCCGGAGATTAGCGCCTTCAAATAAACAAACTCTTCATCTTTGTATATTAGAAAGAAAAGAAGATAAAAGAGTAGATTTTAATCTTCAAACACAACACTACCATTAAAGCCGTAGCAGATACTTTTAAAGCTCCTTATATTATGTATACTGAGAAAACTTCTACTAGTTAATAGCTATGCTCGCTGTAGCCAGTGGCCCGTTTAAGTCGACCCTTAAAATACAAGAGTCACTTAACAACGTCTTAACATTTACAAGGAAAAACATATACCCAAACCTAAATAGCGCACGAATTTCGTCCACGCAGTAAATATTTTCACTAAGCACTCGGCGACGCCTCCAAATGGTATTACGGACCTGTTTTCACTCAACCTAACTGGATTTTATTAAGGAAAACGAAATGTTTCTTTTTTTGTCAAGTAAAATGTCGCTTTTCCGTTTTTATTATTCATTTTAGAGACCTTTAGAAAGTTAACATCACGCCTTGCGAGTGCTAAAGTAATTTCTTTCGTAATTTTTTGAATAAAAAAAAGAAAACTTATTACGATTCAGTGTAGGCCTTCTTTACAATTTATTTATTCTTTTGTTTATTGATTAATATGGTATACACCAATTACATTAATCAAATCACATACTAAAATTATAAATAAAAGAAAAGTAAAGTAAAATAAAATTAAAGATTTCAAAAATAAATGATAATAGTTAAAAATAAATGACGATCACAATAGGGTGGGTTTACTATAAGCATCATGCTAAAAAGGTAGATTGGGGGCTGATGCCGATCTGGAGCTGCGGACTACCTAGCGGGTAATGGGGCTTTGGCTCAAAAAGCAGGAGTAGAAACGTGGTGGTGTTTAGTCAGTAAGAATCTGACATTCCGTCTCGCCTTACCCTTTTTTATGGGGAGAAAATCATCTAATGACTTCCCCCGCCTTGGGCGAGGCGGTAAACCCGCTAAGGCTCCTGAATTAAAGTAATTGGATAAATCCCTCATAAAAAAAATCACCTGATGTTTTTCTTCAAACACAACACTACCTCCCATTAAAGCCGTGGCAGATACTTTTATATAAAGCTCCTTATACACACAGATTTACTGACAAAGAATTGAGTACAAAGTAAATAGAAAATCCCTAACGCAATACATTTTTAAAGCAAAACCATTGTCACAAGGAAAGCTTTGAATCAAGGAGTAGGAGCGAAAACATTCTTTATAGTCTACTTCAATTTAGGAGAAAATATATAAGAAACCTTGTTGAATATAAAGACTAAAATGGTTTGGGTTCTGTACTATAGCCTTTTTTATTAAGGGGGAAAAATCATCCTATGACTTCTTGCGCTTTGGGCGAGGCGAAAAGTGTCAGACTCTTACTGACTAAAAACCACCCCGTTCCTACTCCTGTTTCTCGAGTCGGAGCTCCGGTAAATCCGTTAGGTAGTCCGCAGCTCCGGGTACTGTACCGATTAATTTAAACGTAAAGCAAACTTATACTAAGCATACTGATATTGGATTGTTAGTTAAAAAAACGCTTCTATTTATAAACAGACGTACTATTTAAGTGTGGGAGAGCCATGCTTCGGCACGAATGGGCCGGCTCGACTGGAGTTATACCACGGCCTCACAGAAAACCGACGTGAAACAATGCTTGCGTTGTGTGAGCGGAGGCCCAATTACGCCCCTACCCAATCCTCGATTCCTCAACAACCCTTAAATCCCTAACCCCTAAAAGGCCGGTAACGCACTTGTAAGACTTCTAGTGTTTCGGGCGTCCATGGGCGGTAGCGATTGCTTCCCATCAGGTGATCCGTATGCTCGTTTACCGGCTTATACCATAAAAAAAGAAATATTTAATCCATTTTTCGGTCCAGGTACGAAAATCCTAACTGTAATATCCACTGACCCAAACACCTAAATACTGTTTACTTATTTTGCTTCAAAAGATACGATCTAAAGGAACCTTAATAGGGCTTAGTCTTCTTTTGTGCAAAACGGAATCCCAAAGAATGTCTCCTTAAAGTAAGGGACGTGGAAATCTCATTCATTCAACGTTTATATGTAAGACGCAAAAGGTTTCAGCTAAAATGTCCCTGGAAAATACTTTTAGAATATAAACGAGGTGTTTTGCTTTTAGAAAGGATTTCATATAAAAACTGTTTTTCTCGAGTTTGTTTACTTTGGTAAATATATATTTTTTGGGTGAATCTTCGAGATAACGAATAACGTGTGTGGAAGGATATCAAGGTAAAAGGATTAACGAAAAGATGGATGAATTGTTTAGTTCAGATTTACGAAAGATATATATAAGGCGGATATGAATAGGGCCGTCGGTGGAGAACATATAAGGATATATTAAAGAAGAGCCAAATTAAAAGTACGCTTAACCGACGAGCATGCATTAAAAAGACTGATGACTGTTGATAAAGCGAAAAGGTATGTTAGAATCGTAGCAATTTGCGTTTCATTGTGTCTGCCTACCGCCATGGGAGACAGGCATGAGGTTATGTATGTATTGTGTGAAGATTGATAGGAAAGAGAGAGGAGTTTGTTATAGGATTTTATCTGATAGAGGAGAATGGGAAAAGAGTGGCACACGTGACACAATGTGGTTGTCTTTTTTTAAGGGAGAACATCATCCAATGACTTCTCCCGCCTTGGGCGAAGCGAAAGGGAGTGTCAGACTCATACTGACTAAAAACCACCCCGTTCCTACTCCTGCTTTTCCAGCCGGAGTCCCGGTGACCCAATAGTCAGTCCGCAGCTCCGGGTCGGCATCAGCCCTATTGGGCCCCTTGGATCCTTGTTGACTGGACAATCTCTGCACTACATGAGCTGCTGTTTACATGTGAACATTAGCACATGACGATACCTAAGTACGTGTGCCCTGGACAGTCTACGCTACATCCTTGTTGACTGGACAATCTCTGCACTACATGAGCTGCTGTTTACATGTGAACATTAGCTCATAACGATACCTAAGTACGTGTGTCGCCTGGACAGTTTACGCTACATCCTTGTTGACTGGACAATCTCTGCACTACATGAGCTGCTGTTTACATGTGAACATTAGCTCATGACGATACCTAAGTACGTGTGTCGCCTGGACAGTCAGCGCTACCATCAGCTGACTGGACAATCTGTTTACATGAGCTGCTGTTTACATGTGAACATTAGGTGACGATACCTAAGTACGTGTGTCGCCTGGACAGTCTACGCTACATCCTTGTTGACTGGACAATCTCTGCACTACATGAGCTGCTGTTTACATGTGAACATTAGCTCATGACGATACCTAAGTACGTGTGTCGCCTGGACAGTCTACGCTACATCCTTGTTGACTGGACAATCTCTGCACTACATGAGCTGCTGTTTACATGTGAACATTAGCTCATGACGATACCTAAGTACGTGTGTCGCCTGGACAGTCTACGCTACATCCTTGTTGACTGGACAACCTCTGCACTACATGAGCTGCTGTTTACATGTGAACATTAGCTCATGACGATACCTAAGTACGTGTGTCGCCTGGACAGTCTACGCTACATCCTTGTTGACTGGACAATCTCTGCACTACATGAGCTGCTGTTTACATGTGAACATTAGCTCATGACGATACCTAAGTACGTGTGTCGCCTGGACAGTCTACGCTACATCCTTGTTGACTGGACAATCTCTGCACTACATGAGCTGCTGTTTACATGTGAACATTAGCTCATGACGATACCTAAGTACGTGTGTCGCCTGGACAGTCTACGCTACATCCTTGTTGACTGGACATCTACACTACATGAGCTGCTGTTTACATGTGAACATTAGCTCATGACGATACCTAAGTACGTGTGTCGCCTGGACAGTCTACGCTACATCCTTGTTGACTGGACATCTACACTACATGAGCTGCTGTTTACATGTGAACATTAGCTCATGACGATACCTAAGTACGTGTGTCGCCTGGACAGTCACCGCTACCATCAGCTGACTGGACAATCTGTTTACATGAGCTGCTGTTTACATGTGAACATTAGCTCATGACGATACCTAAGTACGTGTGTCGCCTGGACAGTCTACGCTACATCCTTGTTGACTGGACATCTACACTACATGAGCTGCTGTTTACATGTGAACATTAGCTCATGACGATACCTAAGTACGTGTGTCGCCTGGACAGTCTACGCTACATCCTTGTTGACTGGACATCTACACTACATGAGCTGCTGTTTACATGTGACCATTAGTTCATGACGATACCTAAGTACGTGTGTCGCCTGGACAGTCTACGCTACATCCTTGTTGACTGGACATCTACACTACATGAGCTGCTGTTTACATGTGAACATTAGCTCATGACGATACCTAAGTACGTGTGTCGCCTGGACAGTCTACGCTACATCCTTGTTGACTGGACAATCTCTGCACTACATGAGCTGCTGTTTACATGTGAACATTAGCTCATGACGATACCTAAGTACGTGTGTCGCCTGGACAGTCTACGCTACATCCTTGTTGACTGGACAATCTCTGCACTACATGAGCTGCTGTTTACATGTGAACATTAGCTCATGACGATACCTAAGTACGTGTGTCGCCTGGACAGTCTACGCTACATCCTTGTTGACTGGACAATCTCTGCACTACATGAGCTGCTGTTTACATGTGAACATTAGCTCATGACGATACCTAAGTACGTGTGTCGCCTGGACAGTCTACGCTACATCCTTGTTGACTGGACAATCTCTGCACTACATGAGCTGCTGTTTACATGTGAACATTAGCTCATGACGATACCTAAGTACGTGTGTCGCCTGGACAGTCTACGCTACATCCTTGTTGACTGGACAATCTCTGCACTACATGAGCTGCTGTTTACATGTGAACATTAGCTCATGACGATACCTAAGTACGTGTGTCGCCTGGACAGTCTACGCTACATCCTTGTTGACTGGACAATCTCTGCACTACATGAGCTGCTGTTTACATGTGAACATTAGCTCATGACGATACCTAAGTACGTGTGTCGCCTGGACAGTCTACGCTACATCCTTGTTGACTGGACAATCTCTGCACTACATGAGCTGCTGTTTACATGTGAACATTAGCTCATGACGATACCTAAGTACGTGTGTCGCCTGGACAGTCTACGCTACATCCTTGTTGACTGGACAATCTCTGCACTACATGAGCTGCTGTTTACATGTGAACATTAGCTCATGACGATACCTAAGTACGTGTGTCGCCTGGACAGTCTACGCTACATCCTTGTTGACTGGACAATCTCTGCACTACATGAGCTGCTGTTTACATGTGAACATTAGCTCATGACGATACCTAAGTACGTGTGTCGCCTGGACAGTCTACGCTACATCCTTGTTGACTGGACAATCTCTGCACTACATGAGCTGCTGTTTACATGTGAACATTAGCTCATGACGATACCTAAGTACGTGTGTCGCCTGGACAGTCTACGCTACATCCTTGTTGACTGGACAATCTCTGCACTACATGAGCTGCTGTTTACATGTGAACATTAGCTCATGACGATACCTAAGTACGTGTGTCGCCTGGACAGTCTACGCTACATCCTTGTTGACTGGACAATCTCTGCACTACATGAGCTGCTGTTTACATGTGAACATTAGCTCATGACGATACCTAAGTACGTGTGTCGCCTGGACAGTCTACGCTACATCCTTGTTGACTGGACAATCTCTGCACTACATGAGCTGCTGTTTACATGTGAACATTAGCTCATGACGATACCTAAGTACGTGTGTCGCCTGGACAGTCTACGCTACATCCTTGTTGACTGGACAATCTCTGCACTACATGAGCTGCTGTTTACATGTGAACATTAGCTCATGACGATACCTAAGTACGTGTGTCGCCTGGACAGTCTACGCTACATCCTTGTTGACTGGACAATCTCTGCACTACATGAGCTGCTGTTTACATGTGAACATTAGCTCATGACGATACCTAAGTACGTGTGTCGCCTGGACAGTCTACGCTACATCCTTGTTGACTGGACAATCTCTGCACTACATGAGCTGCTGTTTACATGTGAACATTAGCTCATGACGATACCTAAGTACGTGTGTCGCCTGGACAGTCTACGCTACATCCTTGTTGACTGGACAATCTCTGCACTACATGAGCTGCTGTTTACATGTGAACATTAGCTCATGACGATACCTAAGTACGTGTGTCGCCTGGACAGTCTACGCTACATCCTTGTTGACTGGACAATCTCTGCACTACATGAGCTGCTGTTTACATGTGAACATTAGCTCATGACGATACCTAAGTACGTGTGTCGCCTGGACAGTCTACGCTACATGCTTGTTGACTGGACATCTACACTACATGAGCTGCTGTTTACATGTGAACATTAGCTCATGACGATACCTAAGTACGTGTGTCGCCTGGACAGTCTACGCTACATGCTTGTTGACTGGACATCTACACTACATGAGCTGCTGTTTACATGTGAACATTAGCTCATGACGATACCTAAGTACGTGTGTCGCCTGGACAGTCTACGCTACATGCTTGTTGACTGGACATCTACACTACATGAGCTGCTGTTTACATGTGAACATTAGCTCATGACGATACCTAAGTACGTGTGTCGCCTGGACAGTCTACGCTACATGCTTGTTGACTGGACATCTACACTACATGAGCTGCTGTTTACATGTGAACATTAGCTCATGACGATACCTAAGTACGTGTGTCGCCTGGACAGTCTACGCTACATGCTTGTTGACTGGACATCTACACTACATGAGCTGCTGTTTACATGTGAACATTAGCTCATGACGATACCTAAGTACGTGTGTCGCCTGGACAGTCTACGCTACATGCTTGTTGACTGGACATCTACACTACATGAGCTGCTGTTTACATGTGAACATTAGCTCATGACGATACCTAAGTACGTGTGTCGCCTGGACAGTCTACGCTACATGCTTGTTGACTGGACAATCTCTGCACTACATGAGCTGCTGTTTACATGTGAACATTAGCTCATGAAGATACCTAAGTACGTGTGTCGCCTGGACAGTCTATGCTACATGCTGCACTACATGAGCTGGTGTTCCTTACCTTCCTAGGCTTCTGTCGGTGTCGCCGTTGCATGATGCAGCAGAGTCCTCGAGTGACGTCACATTCGCTTGAAGAGTTGCAGTCCTCATTGTATTGCTTGCGGCCAGCTGATGGGGGTCGGCAGACGTGCATCTCGCCTGGACAATATAGAAGAGTAAACTATAGGGTGTTTATAGTGTAGAAGCATATGAATTCTACGTCTTTCAACATATAGAGTGATTTGTCAGTATCACGCTAATCAAACTTGTTTATATTATAATTAATGTGAAAGTTTGTTTGTTTGGATGCTTGTCTATCAATCACTATGAACCTACTGCACGGATTTTGATGAAATTTGGTATAGAGGGTACAGAGTTTAGTATAGAGAGTATGAGTTGACTTAGGTGATAGAACTTTTTAACCCACGGCAACGCGGTTGAAACTGCTAGCAGAAGCGAGAGCTTAATGTAGGGAATCCTTTCTTAAAAATTAGTGATTTCCATTTTGGATTCTGTTCATGATATCATAGTGATCTAATGTGACATTTGATCCTTCTTCTCCGTTATTACTCTTTGAAGAAGTCACGGTCATTATATCATCATCATCAGGTGGGAGACGTCTACTGTTGAAGAAAGGCCTCCACCTTAGTCCCCTTAGTTAGTCCTTCATAATCATTACACCAGTGGTTATTTAAGCAGATATAACAAATGAGATATACAACACTATGCTAACGTCACTTACCAGGTACAACTTCCTCGCAGACCAGTCCAGCATCACATTGGTTCTCTCGGTTGCAGATCTCGCCAAGTTTCCTCCCCGCGAACGCCGGCAGGCAGCGCCCTCCGTCCTCTGAGGACAATACGTTAGTGGTTAGTATTTTTAAATAGACTCTTGTGTACCTAGGTGTCCTAGGTCTTCAAATTATGACAAGTTTGAAGAAGCTGAGACATGGGCTGTAAATCGGTGACGGTTTTTTTTTAATTTAAAAAAACGTTGCCCCACTCTAGGATTTTCTCCTGTGTCGTTCGTGCGTTTACAAACATACAAGTTCACATACACATGACACTCAGACCCGAAACAACAATTTGTGGATCACACAAAGAGTTGCTCCGTGCGCGAATCGAACCCGCTACACATTGCACGGCAGCTAGTTGCCCAGCCACTGCCTCAATTGTGCAGATGGCCTTATAAGCAAAGTCATTCTCAAGTAATCAAGTATTTATTGCATCCATAATGTACACAGGTGTTGGAAATACAATATTAAGTCACAATTACGGACCCTGTCGGGCACAGCAAAAAACTAAAATTCGTAGGATTAGTATAAAATTTTAAAAGCATATTTTAATGGTAGTATAAATTAATTAACTCGAAGATTCCTAAGTCATGTTAGTTATAGTAATAGAAAAAAAAGGAACATGTTTTCACCGATAAAATACAAAAAAAATCTGTGTTAGAGCGGACGACTAACAAAAAATCTAATGAAAATGTAAAAATCCTAAAAAATCTCCTGTATACAGTTGTACCACTAATAAACAGGATTATGTACATACATAATTGGGTGAAAATTCGACACGAATTTCATATTTATAAGTACCCCTTAGATAATCCGTTTATACGATAAAACGCGGGCAACATGACAAACATAATAATACGATCATAGGTACAACGAGAACAACACGTCTGGAATATCAAATAGGCTATACAATGTGATAGGGGTGAGACTTCTAACCCGTTAAGGCTGAGTACTACATCTAATTTTATCGACAAAAAAATATGTGGGGGCTGAACCCCCAATTGAAAATATTGAAAAATATAGAACGATATAGAAAATTTTGTCGGTAAAAATAATTCAGAAATGATTTTTTTTCTCACAAAAACATTATCAAACATATGTAAAAAGTAATAAATTAGCCAAGGTTATTAGCTATCGTTTGTCGATATTTTTTGTTTCTATGACGCATACAACCTTTGCTATCACATAAAATAAAATAAATATTAAAATAGCCATAATTTTTACAGGGAGAGGGTTCAACACCCCATTTTTTTTGTCGATAACATTAGATATATTACTCAGCCTTAACGGGTTAGAAGTCTCACCCCTATCACATTGTATAATATAAACATTGAACCAATCTATCTGTACCCTTAGTACGAGTTTGCTTTACGTTTAAAGTAATCAAAACGAAAGCGCGTTCAGCGCTCTGATTGGTTGGTCCATTCGAGCCGGTAAAATCAGAGCGCCGAATGCGCTCTCGTTTCGATTTCGTAAAGAAAAACTCGTAATAAGACCTCTGTATTGAATCCGAAATGACGTCGCCAGCCACAATGGTGACAGCTCGAAACAGGGTGGGAGACAGGTCTAAACAGGGGCGTGAAAGTGGGGGTGTCCCCACCCTTGGAAGTTTGGCATTGATTACGATCTTGACCTAAGTCAATATTGTATTTGTATGTATGTTTAGATGGGTTTTTTATTGATTTGTGTTTTTTCTTTAAGTATCTATAGTTTAGTTGTAAACTCGTATATCATAAAACATATATGATAGTTTTTTTGAGAGAGGAAAATCATCCAATGATAATCCAATGACTTCTCCCGCATTGGATGAGGCGAGAGGCAGTGTTAGACTGTTACTGACTAAAAACCACCCCGTTCCTACTCCTGCTTTTCGAGACGGAGCCCCGGTAAACCCGCTAGGTAGTTAACCCAGTCCTTAGCAAATGTTAGTTTAATAGTTAGAATAGTAAGTACTACCTAAATCATTAAGTTACTCGGAGTACGGCAGTAAAACTAATTAACAAGATGGTAATATTTGAATCTATCACGTTGTATCTGATCAAATACCTAAATAATATTTTGATGAATTCAAGAATTCTTCTCTTTTTCTAGAGTTAATAGAAATGTCAACTTTTATTCAACCATAACAGCAGTAATTTATTATCAATTGTGAAATCATTACTATCCATCTATGTCTCCCCAGTGCCTTGAGAGACGAAATTCATCTTACTGACATTATAAGTCGGCTGATCGTACTTTGGGGAGTTGATGTGATTTATTATTTGTTTATTAAGTGTAGATTGATATTTATCTTTATTTTACTTTCATATATTTATTTGAAAACCTCTAAAATTAATTTTATTATACATAACCCTTCCTTGGCAGTCGGGTAATAAAAGAATACTTTAAAAATATAAAATTAGGAGCCGACCGGTACCGAGAGTACCGGTGGAGCCTTAACTACCTGGGAGCCCTAACTCCGGTAGTTAGGGCTCCAGAGACCTAACCTCCTCACAATGCGTGCCGTTTTAAGGAGGTGGCTACCGGGTTAGGCCACATAGGTTAACTTCTGACAAAAGGACTCCATGACCCAAATTATTTATAACAAAACAAAGAATATTCTTTCTCGAAATATTTCATTCAAGAAATGGTAAGTATCATGCTTTTGGTCTAGTTTATAATGAAGTATTTACGGCTATAGGAACTGCATCAAGCTTTCCCGATCTATCAAATCGCTTCAATAGACTTTCAACTCTATCATAAACACAAAAGGTTGAAAATGTATCAGACTGATGCTTAATCAAATTGCTTCAATGGACTTTCAACTCAATCATAAACACAGAAGGTTGAAAATGTATCAGACTGACTTGCAAACGTCCAATCTAACCAAAACAAAAGGTCCCCAAACTACGTACCTAAGACACTGTAATCCGTTGTTTCAATTAAATAATCTTTAATTACAACCTTCGGAGCCCGAGTAAATTGGACAACTAAGGTTAGGTTAAAGTCACGTCAATTCTGATTGGACCAAATTAAATACAATTTGCAAACGGTGACATAGTTGAAATAGATTATTTTGCTCACGTAACTATTTGACTCGACTAGTTTCGTGTCACGCTAGGGGTTTATAGATATGAGTTTACAGTTAAAGTCGGTTGCAGTGTCAATTTTGAAATAAAAATCACGGTTTACTCATGTACATTAAAGGTAAGCGTCCACAGACCACGTACGCATCGTACACATTCCGTATAACGTCATCAGTACGCATCGCATGTAGGCATTGCTGATGATGCGGACCGTACGATGCGGATCAGTGGACGCAGTTGTACGAGTTTCTATACAAGACAAACTAAAATCCGTTGCGTGCGATGCGCACCATGCGGGTCTGTGGACGCTTACCTTAAAGGAGCTCTACTAGTTTCGAATCACAGAGGGACTCTTCATCATGAGCAGCGCCTGCAGACGCGGTGAGATCGCGCAGCCTACTCAATAGGCTACGCCGCCATGTTAGTTATTATAAAAAAGTGACAATATTGTCGAGTAATCCTATTCAAGACTATAAGCCCCTAGCGTAACTTGAAATAAGTCGCTTTAAATAGATGCCAGAATATCTAAGCCGTAAAACATAAAATTTATGTTTTAATCCAAAAAACTTTTCATAAAAATATCATAAATTAACTTTTTTCCTACTCCTTTGGGAAATACAATATTTGTTTTTTACGTAAGATCGCTTGTTAAAGTAACTCGTTATAATAAAAAAGAAAGATGCGTAACAGAGATTGTTAGGCAAATCCCGTACTTTAATAAAAGGTTATTTCATATTTATTTTCATAATAAAGTGAATACGTGTAGGTTATACATAAAGAAAGCAATTTACAAAACAAATTACGCACGTTTACTCGTCCATTTAAAAGGAACGGTGTAATTATATTTACATAACCGTTTTTACGAAGGATACTTCATGTTTTTACGGATTTCGTAAAAGTTTGAAGTGTTGCCCTTTAGTGTGTAATGTAAACATGCCTTTTATATTATGTTATTCCTTCATTATAAATTAAAGTTTTTGTGATATTCCACTACTGAAGTATGACTTGACATTATCTCTAATGACATAAAATAGCTTGACACAATCTCTGCAGAATTTAGTTTAAGGTGAAAATGTGTAATGATAAGTGTGAGACAGCCATGCTTCGGCACGAATGGGCCGGCTCGACCGGAGTGATACCACGGCCTCACTGAAAACCGACGTGAAACAACGCTTGCGTTCCATTGTGTGACTAAGGTTCCACAATCTTCCCAATTCCCGATTCCCCATCAACCCTTAAGGCACTTGTGACGCCCCTGGTGTTTCGAGTATCCATGGGCGGCGGCGATTGCTCACTATCAGGTAATCCGTCAGCTCGTTTACAGACTTATAATATAAAAAAAAGCAAAAAACGCATCAAAATCCGTTGCGTAGTTTTAAACATTTATTTTAAGCATATAAAGGGACATAGGGACAGAGAAAGCGACTTAGTTTTATACTATGTAGTGATACAAAACGTACTAAAGTTTTAACTCACTCAATTTAGACGGCGGAACCCACAACATATGAGTCCATTTCATACATTGTAGTTATTATATTACATATGTACAAGTTAATCAAATTTTTGTGGCTCGGGGCGACCGTAAACTTGGTCCCGGTTGTCACATGAATTTATGACAGTTGTTAGTCGATATGAGGTCCGTTGTAAACATAAGTTTTTCATGTTTTCATTTTGATGTATGTTTTATTAAGTAAGGGTAGAATATATTTGTGATTTGACCGCTGTTTCTTCTCTTCTAATAATATCTTCTGATTTGTTTCGTTACGGGATCCAAGAGTCATTCATGTCTCTGAGACGCGCCGGAATTACGATGTTTTCATGGTTGTATCTACTGTAGATCCTAGTGCACAGGAGTTGCAGGGGTTTTAGGAGGTTGTGGCTGGCTTGTACCATTTAAAAAGCCTATAAGGGTCCACTTCTGAGTAAAGGCACAAAGGCAAAGCTTCTCATACGGATAACGTTTGAGCATTAATCATCACGCTTGCTCAGTGCGGATTAACGATTTCAAACTTCGGTTATAATTTGAAATTATGAGCCCAGGTTTCCTCACGATGTTTTCTTTCACCGTTTATCACTGGTGTCTAAATAATCTTACATTGTTGCCACCAACCAAATAATATAAAACAAAACACCATCTTAATTAGTAAGATGAAAAACGTAATTAGTCTCAATGTTCGTACACAAGGAAGCTAATTTAATTAATTAATTCTCAGCCATTATGGCACCTTTGTGTTAAGGCAGCAAATTATTTTTATTGTGGCCCGAACACTGGGCAATTTTCTAAAGTAAATTGTTAATTAGGGAAGATTTTGTTTTGTTGTTTATTAAAATATTATGATGAGGTGTTATTTCCTAGAGAAGACTTCTATTGTGGAGGTAAATCAGGCTCATATTTTCCTTATTTTATTGATCTCTACACAGAATATAATTATTTGTGTTTTTTTATAGTATAAGCTGGTAAACGTGCAGACGTATCACTTAATGGTAAACAATTGCAGCCGCCCATGGACATCCGAAACACCAGAAACGTTACAAGTGCGTTGCCGGCCTTTTCGGTCTTGATCGGAAAATTGGGAAAGGGCGTAATTGGACCTCCGGTAACCTCACTCACACAACGAAATACAACGCAAGCGTTGTTTCATGTTGGTTTTCTGTGAGGCCGTGGTATCACTCCGGTCGAGCCGCCCCAGCAGTGCCGAAACATGGCTGTCCCACACCTACCTCTCACTCTGTGAAATCAGGCAAAATTTTCCTTATTTTATTGATTTCCGTACGAAATTTTTCTTTGTGTAATCTACAAATTGTTGTTCCGGGCTTGGGTGTCATGTGTTGCTGTTGATTGCCACAAGAAAGAATTATTTGTGTGATATAAATTTTTGTTCCGAGTCTGAGTGTATGTGAATGGGACATCATATTGAGTTTGTAAAAACTATCACGATTGGCACAGGAACAAATCCAAATGTGGGACAAAGTTCTTATTCTAAAGAACAAAAGTTAAAACCAATCAAAAATCATTTGAACTGGTTAAAAGTTCAACTACGTCTTTACAGAATTAAGACTAATACAGTCTTCTGGAGCTACGGACAACTTAGCGGGTTACCGAGGAAGTAGGAACGGGGTGGTTTTAGTCAGTAAGAGTTTGACACTCCCTCTCGCCTCACCTCAAAAGTCCTTGAATGATTTTCCCTCTCAACATAAAATACCAACTCAGTCTACTCCTGGACTATGAACCTCTTCTACATAAGAGGGTTTAGCACATTCACCACGAGTGGCAGGTGGATCGAAGATCATAGTTTAAAAGCTTCAGGTTTATCGCAGACCATTGCTTTCGAGAAAAAAGCCATTAAAACATTAAAACTTAATGAACTTCCACCAAAAATAACCTTGACAAATTCGCTACCGAAAGCTCTAAATAATTCAGTACCCGAACTGAAGCCCTCATACATTTTTTATCGTCACCCATTTGCCGTAAACGGACGTAATTATTCTCAATTTATTTAGCAGAGGACCCTGTAGACTAGGGTTGTCAGATCCAGACTGATAATTTCCTGGACATTTCTAGCGCCACGAACGGAATCTGAATTTTGGTGTCCCATCTTTTTTTTTTGAAAACAAATCCACACTAGGATTTTCTCCTGTGTCGTGGGTGCGTTTACAAACATACAAGTTCACATACACATGACACCCAGACCCGAAACAACAATTTGTGGATTACACAAAGAGTTGTTCCGTGCGGGAATCAAACCCGCTACATGTTTCGCGGCAGCCAGTTGTCGAGTCACCACACCGTCCAATTTGAGACAAAATTGTAAAAGTAGGCATTAAGTAGGAACCTAGAACTAGAAAAAAGCGAAGCGAACCGCTCGCCCTTCCCTGCCCCTCAACTCACGCATCGCGACTTGCGAGCACGTTACAACGTTTGTTTTGACTTTTACAGCCATACGTACTGTATTTTTGTGAAAAAAACTACAACTTTTTTCATTCCGGGACAGCAAAGTAAAATTACTGGACACGGGACAGCACACAACATTCCGGGACAATCCCGGAACCCAGGTCATCTGGCAACCCTACTGCAGGTCCCTACTGATGTTAAATTAAAAACCATATGTTTGCGAATTCACTGAGCGACTTTGAGGCCCCCAAAAGGGATGAAAAACGAATGAATATAAAGTTGGAGGCCTGCCTGTTAAATTTTTCAGCTCACGGTCGGGTTGAGGTCAAATTGAATAATGTAACACTTATAATTGGTTCTTAAGGAACGTCGAGATGTAATTTGAGTTTATATACAGTTTGAGAGTTTAATGTATATGGCACTTCTTTACTTTTCATGAAGTAAATTGTTCTTCAATCTGGCTGCGAATATTGAGACGGTATGGCAAACACTTATATTCCAGCAGTGGAATGTCATGGATAATCATTATAAATGTTTCTGAGCACGGCAGTCAACTTCAGATTTCTTTATTTACAGTTTCTATTTATACAATCAAACAACTTAATAATACTTTTACTCGACTCTGTGTTCCAATTACATATCACACAATAAATCGTTGCATGTGACCTCTTTTTAAAGCAAAAGAGAATATAAAACCTTTTTCTAAATTAAATATACAGTTCTAACCTACAATTAGAGTAATTTTATACTATTTATAAAAGTAGTTTTACTCGCACTGAAGTAGTGTTCCATTAAATTCCCATTAGTGTAAAAACCTTGCAAATAGCCGGTAAAAGGAGTGTAAAAAAGGGTCTTAATAGTGTGTAAAAAGGTTCAAAGTAGTGTTTTAAAAGTTTATTCTTTGCTAAAAGTAGTTTTAGCACTAGGTTTTTTATTTTTATTTTTATGAGACTAGGTTGTTGGACTATTCTTATCACCGTCTCTTGTCATACTGTTCATAGGTTTTTTTTTTTCAGTGGGGAAAATCATCCAATGACTGGATCACTCTCCCGCCTTGGGCAAAGCGAGAGGGAGTGTCAGACTCTTAATGACTAAAAACCACCCCGTTCCTACTTCTGCTTTTCGAGCCGGAGCCCTGGTAAACCCGCTAGGTAGTACGCGGCTCCGGATCGAGCATCGGCCCTACTGAGCCCCATCTGTGGTAGTTGATTCGTAACATGTTGACAGAGATTATTAGAACTTATGGACCACCTGTGATCATGGCTTTGCAACAGTATCGAAATATCAGAAACTCACAAAAACTTACATGGTAAATATCGTAAGCTCGGGTCTGGTTGGACGGCGAGCTACACTTGCCACTCATCCTATCTACCCCTTCAAATAATAGTAGGACTTCAAGAGTTGAAAAGTAATAAATATGTTGTTTCTAAGCCACAAAATCTTTGTATAAAATTGAGCACGCGCGCGCACTTAGCGTATTATAATTGTCTACATAAATCATGAGAGTGTCAGGTTGAGATGAATATATTGCTTTACTTGTGGGCTTGAAGTTGTTATTTATATCCTTACTAATATAAAAATGAGAAAGTGTGTTTGTTTTTTTCCGTTTTACGTTTGAAGATTGGCTTTTTTGACAGACGCGTGTATCTTTCAATGACTGCTCTCGACTCTTGGGTGATGCGAGAAAGAGTTTCAGGCATGACATGAAAAGCGAGACACATTGGGGACTTCAGAGTTCTGGTATTTGCATGGTTTTATCTACTGTAGATCCTGGCTTACAGGAGTTGCAGCGGTATGGGAGGTTGTGGCGAGTTTGTCCCATTAAAAAAGCGTAAGGACTCATAAAACAAACCAAAAACCATTGTATAAAAATCTAAATATAACGAATATTTATCGAGTTTCTCGAGTACTGAACTATGTCAACAACGTAATATTTCAGCAACAAAGCCTTGCTGAAATTGTTCAAACATTTTCACCATTACATGCTACTCGAATTGAAATAAATGTCCTACGAACTACATACGAGTGAAATGTTACGCGAGTAAAATATTTTGTGAGTACGGTAAATATTTTTTTATATTACGCGTGTAAAATTGGGAGTGGAGTAAATATAAATATATGTTTTTATGTTACGCGTGTAAAATTGGGAGTGGAGTAAATAAATATATATTTTTGTTACATTACTTGTAAATGTATATTTTAACATACAAAAGTGTGTATAAAAAACATTATGTTGATTTTATCAAGTCTTGTGTTGTGGAGTTTTTGTGAATAATATAATAAATGTGAATTATGATTTGTGTGTTAGTTTGTTGGATTGTTTGTTTGTGCCTTTACTCGTTTGTTTTTTATCTGGTCTCTTGGTCTATTTTTAAGAGGGGAATATCATCCAATGACTTCTCTTTCTTTTACCCCTTTACGAACAAAGAGGTGTGACTTATAGGTTAGATGTCGGTGCCATAAGCCGTACCTATAACTTAATGGTCATACAGTTGTTAACAGCTTAGATATTAGGAATCTATTTTTTTCGTGTGTCATTGCAATCAGTGCCAGTACTATGAGCAGATTTTTTGAGTTTTGAAGTTATTATTAGGAATCTATTAAGATTATAATAAATAATTTGTGGTTTATTCGAGCCAGCGAATCAGAGTGCCGAACGCGCTCTCGTTTCGATTACTTTAAACATAAAGCACACTCATACTAAGAGTATTATTTGTGAACTTAAACTTGATTACAAACATTATAATATTAAAACATTGAACTTGACCTAGAGCTTAAACAAAAGCGCGGTAAAGTAATTAATTATACGGATTACCATAAGTGCACGTCAGTGTAAATCATAATACAATTTATATAATTTGCAATGCAAATCTACTAAATTATGTATAAATATTATTAATTAGTGTTTATTTATACATAATTCTGTTTATGTTACGGTCATGGTCGTAGTTTTTCAAGGATAGTTAAGTTTTTCTTTCTTGTAATAACTATTGTGAGTGAGACATTTTTTTGGGACAAACCCGCTATAACCTCCCATACCGCTGCAACTCCTGTAAGCCAGGATCTACAGTAGATACAACCACGAAAACACCGAAACATTGAAGTCCGGCACGTCCCAGGGACATGAATGTCTGTCTTGGATCCCGCAAAGAAAAAAATCGAAAGATGTTATTAGATGAAAAGAAAAAGAAAACGATAGTCGTGAGTGAGACATATTAAACTAACAAAATTCACGGTTTACTCACGTACATTAATGGAGAAAAGCTCTACTAGTTTAGCTGTTGACATCACACAGCCTACTAAAAGTGTAGACTGTGCAATGTCACCGCATCTGCGCACGCTGTTCATGATGAAGAGTCCCTCTGTGACTGAAAACCAGTAGAGCTTTTTTCCATTAATGTATATTAGTAAACCGTGATTTTTAGTATAGAAGATTGTATTTACTATTTTCTGTATGGTTGCTATAATAATAATGCATTATAGAAATTTGAAGTAAAATAAATCTATTTAATAAGAACCTTGTTAGTCGAGTTGTCGTAATTGTGATTAGAATAAGGGTCCTTACTACGAGTTTAGTAGTGTAGTGTATTGAGCGCGTTCGCTGCTGTGATTGGTTAGTTCAATGGAGCCGGCGAATCACAGCACCAAACGCGTTCTAGTTTCGAACTCGTGAAACATAAAGAAAACTCGTACTAATGCCCAAGATAAAAAACATGTTTACTTATAGAAACCTAGTACTCAAACATAACGGACTTTTAGTACCTTTTATAAATATTATATGTAATTATTATATTTTTTTACGCTAAGCATTTCCTTTGGATTTTCTCAGTAATAGCATCGTCTGGAATTGTGATAAGGTATATAAACTAAGCCACAATTTAACAAAATTAATTATTTAAAATATTAACAAACCTAATTATTTTAAAAATATAAAACACCTGTAGAGAAATAATAGGTACACATTACATACATAGACAATGTTATGTTATCACACATAATACAAATAAAGGCATTTTATAATACGTCGCACAGACACAAATAGTCAAAAAATATTAATAGACGAAACACATGCTTAACAACATTACAGTTTACAATCAAATTACAACTCTATTAATAAATACGTCATTAATCAATTTCCTACAAAATCACACCACTACAATGTAGTGACAAGTGAAAATTAGTCGCTTCGTCATAAATTAAGTACATGATTAACATAAACACATACTTAAAAACAAATTACAACTGTAGGTATTAAAAATCACGCAAGATTCAAATTCCCTTAAATTTTACACTCTGCAAAGTCTCAAAAAAGCATAAAAAAGAACAAAACAATTAATCTCTTAGTCATAAATCACGTACACAATAAACATCATTTGTATCATAATAGTAAACAACCAAATTACAACTCTATTACTCAAAACACACTAGAACCATATTCCCACAAACTTTACACTCAACATAAGTCTCAAAATAGCATAAAAGAAGAACAAAACAATAAGTCTCTTCTCTTCTTTTCTTCCTCCGTCCGTTGCATAGGCTCACATAACTACATTTTTTTACATTTGCAACGTGTGTAGTTGCAACCGTAAAAAGAGACAGCTACATGTGCATTTACTGAAAATGTTATTGTGAAAAAAAAAACACTGAAAAAATGACACTAAAATGTATTATGTAATGGTACAAATAAATAAATAAGCAAAATAATCCAAAGAAATGCGTCAACATGGATTATTCAAATTAAAGAAGAATCTGGAATAATAAAATCAAATAAGTATAAAATTAAAGTAACATTTCTTCTGTAAAAGTCAGCCAAATAATATATGTTATTCTTAAACTAACTTAAAAACTTGTAGTGAACATTTTAAATTTTCTACAATACAAACACAAATATAAAGGATGTTTATAATTTTATACTATTCTACCGAAAATAAACGTGTGTTACTCTTACTAACGTCAAAATTCATAGTATTCAGCATACAATTTGATACAAAATCATACATAAACACGTATACGTATAACTTTTAAAATGTATATCTGAAAGAAATGTTTGTTATTTGGACATAAATACATTTATAAAATGTAAACTTTTATAACATTCTAAAAAAAAATACACAAACACGAAGGATTATTACGATAATACAAGAATCTGAAAAAAATACATGTTAGTTACACTATTGTCATAATTATACAATACACAACAAAAATTACAGATAAATAAAAAAACACACGTAAATACAAATGGTATTTTAAAAATCACACAAAATAAAATATGTAAAAAAATGTGTTAAAGTGGTAGACACTTTAACACATTTTTTCTAACCGAAAAAGTCTCTTTTCTTGTTGTTCTTGGGGAAATCTTACTTCTGTAGAAGTCGACGCCCCCCGTAGAATTCTGCAGGACCTTAAACGATAATAAAAGTGCCGATAAACGGTCGGGACTTTTATTATTGTCTACGATTCTGACTGAAAATGTCTTCTTTAATCTTCTTTCTTGTTTTTCTTGGAAAACATTTTAATTAAATTTATTTAACATTGCTTCTATAGAAGTTGCCGTGGAAGTCGACGCCCCCAGTAGAAGTCTGCAGGACCTTAAACGATAATAAAAGTTCCGATTGACGACCGGGACTTTTATTATTGTCTACGATTCTGACCGTAGATGTCCTTTTTTGTCTTCTTGAAAAACATTTTGATATTATTTATTTGACGTTGCTTATATAGAAAGTCACCATGGCAGTTGACGACCCAGTAGAAATCTCCAGGACCTTAAACGATAATAAAAGTGCCGATAAACGGTCGGGACTTTTATTATTGTCTACGATTCTGACTGAAAATGTCTTCTTTAATCTTCTTTCTTGTTTTTCTTGGAAAACATTTTAATTAAATTTATTTAACATTGCTTCTATAGAAGTTGCCGTGGAAGTCGACGCCCCCAGTAGAAGTCTGCAGGACCTTAAACGATAATAAAAGTTCCGATGAACGACCGGGACTTTTATTATTGTCTACGATTCTGACTAATGATGTGTCTTTTTAAAATGTACATCTGAAAAATGGGTGTTAATCTGACACAAATACAATTATAAAATATAATTATACAATAAACTTTATAGTATTCTAGAAAAATACACAACCACGAAGAATTATTACGATAATACAAGAATCTGAAAAAATGCATGTTAGTTACACTACTGTCATAATTATACAATACACAACAAAAAATACACATAAATACAAAAAAACACACGTAAATACAAATGGCATTTTAAAAATCACACAAAATAAAATCTGCAAAAGATTGTGTTAAAGTGTCTACGATTCTGACCGAAGAAGTCTCTTTTCTTGTTGTTATTGGAAAAAATATTTATTAAGCGTTGCTTCTATAGAAGTTGCAGCCCCCAGTAGAAGTCTGCAGGACCTTAAACGATAATAAAAGTGCCGATAAACGGTCGGGACTTTTATTATTGTCTACGATTCTGACCGTAGATGTCTTCTTTCTTGGTCTTCTCGAAAAATATTTGAAATAAATAAATATAAAATTAAAGTATTTTTTTTTCTCTAGAAGTATTTGTTGAAGAAGTCGACGCCCCCAGTAGAAGTCTGCAGGACCTTAAACGATAATAAAAGTTCCGATGAACGACCGGGACTTTTATTATTGTCTACGATTCTGACCGTAGATCTTCTTCTGTCTTCTTCTTCTAGGGTTTCTTTACAAACATTTTAATCTAATAAAGATAAAATTATAGTAATATTTCTACTGTACATAGTAGTTGTTGAAGAACTCGACGCCCCCAGTAGAAGTCTGCAGGACCTTAAACGATAATAAAAGTGCCGATAAACGGTCGGGACTTTTATTATTGTCTACGATTCTGACCGTAGATGTGTTCTTCTTTCTTGGTCTTCTTTTAAAACATTTTAATCTAATAAATATAAAATTATAGTAACATTTCTACTGTACATAGTAGTTGTTGAAGAAGTCGACGCCCCCAGTAGAAGTCTGCAGGACCTTAAACGATAATAAAAGTGCCGATAAACGGTCGGGACTTTTATTATTGTCTACGATTCTGACCGTAGATGTCTTCGTTCTTGATCTTCTTAGAAAACATTTTAAATCAATAAATATGTAATTATAGCAATATTTCTACTTTACATAGAATTTGTTGAAGATGGAGAAGCCCCCGTAGAAGTCTGCAGGACCTTAAACGATAATAAAAGTTCCGATGAACGACCGGGACTTTTATTATTGTCTACGATTCTGACCGTAGATATCTTCTTCTGTCTTCATCTTAGTTTTCTTTGGAAAAATGTCGACAGTAGATTTTGAAGACGCTGCAAAAGTCGAAACTCTGAAGCGAAGTCTGCAGGACCTTAAACGATAATAAAAGTGCCGATGAACGACCGGGACTTTTATTATTGTCTACGATTCTGACCGTAGAGGTCTTCTATTTGTTCTTGATGTTCTTCGAAACAATTTTAAAAATAACACTAGAAACACATACAGAACATGTGAATATTAAATTATAGTGTATAATTTTGATCCTAGAAGTCAATGTGGAACTCGAAGCCCCAGTAGAAGTCTGCAGGACCTTAAACGATAATAAAAGTTCCGATGAACGACCGGGACTTTTATTATTGTCTACGATTCTGACTGTAGATGTGTTCTTCTTTCTTGGTCTTCTTTTAAAACATTTTAATCTAATAATTATAAATTATAGTGTAACATATTCTAAAAGTCACCGTGGAAGTCGACGCCCCCAGTAGAAGTCTGCAGGACCTTAAACGATAATAAAAGTGCCGATAAACGGTCGGGACTTTTATTATTGTCTACGATTCTGACCGTAGATGTATTCTTCTGTATTCTTGATCTTCTTCAAAAACAATTTTACAAATTAACACTAGGAAAACATAATACAGGACAGGTAAATATTAAATAATAGTGTATAATTTTAATCCCAGAAGTCACTGTGGAAGTCGAAGCTCCCCTATAGAAGTCTGCAGGACCTTAAACGATAATAAAAGTTCCGATGAACGACCGGGACTTTTATTATTGTCTACGATTCTGACTGAAGATGTGTTCTTCTTTCTTGGTCTTCTTTTAAAACATTTTAATCTAATAAATATAAAATTATAGTAACATTTCTACTGTACATAGTAGTTGTTGAAGAAGTCGATGCCCCCAGTAGAAGTCTGCAGGACCTTAAACGATAATAAAAGTGCCGATATACGGTCGGGACTTTTATTATTGTCTACGATTCTGACCGTAGAAGTCTTCTTTCTTGGTCTTCTTAGAAAATATTTAAATCAAATAAATATTAAATTAAAGTAATATTTCTTCTGTAATAGTCAGCCAAAAAGAAGTTCTCGAAGTCCCCCGGTAGAAGTCTGCAGGACCTTAAACGATAATAAAAGTGCCGATAAACGGTCGGGACTTTTATTATTGTCTACGATTCTGACCGTAGATGTCTTCTTTCTTGGTCTTCTCGAAAAATTATTTAAAGCAATAAATATAAAATTAAAGTTACATTTCTTCTGTAAAAGTCAGCCAAATAGGAGTCACCATGGAAGTCGATGCCCCCCGTAGAAGTCTGCAGGACCTTAAACGATAATAAAAGTGCCGATAAACGGTCGGGACTTTTATTATTGTCTACGATTCTGACCGTAGATGTCTTCTTTCTTGGTCTTCTCGAAAAAGATTTTAAAGCAATAAATATAAAATTAAAGTTACATTTCTTCTGTAAAAGCCAAATAGGAGTCACCATGGAAGTCGATGCCCCCCGTAGAAGTCTGCAGGACCTTAAACGATAATAAAAGTGCCGATGAACGGTCGGGACTTTTATTATTGTCTACGATTCTGACCGTAGATCTTCTTCTGTCTTCTTCTTCTAGGGTTTCTTTACAAACATTTTAATCTAATAAAGATAAAATTATAGTAATATTTCTACTGTACATAGTGGTTCTTGAAGAAGTTGACGCCCGCAGTAGAAGTCTGCAGGACCTTAAACGATAATAAAAGTGCCGATAAACGGTCGGGACTTTTATTATGGTCTACGATTCTGACCGTAGCGTCTTCTTTGTTGGTCTTCTTGTTAAATCTATAATATTATAAAATTAAGGTAACATTTTTTCTGTAAAAGTCAGCCATACAGAAGTTCTCGACGCCCCCAGTAGAAGTCTGCAGAACCTTAAACGATAATAAAAGTGCCGATGAACGACCGGGACTTTTATTATTGTCTACGATTCTGACCGTAGATATCTTCTTTTTTCTTCTTTTAACTACATTTAATAAACCCTTTATATTGAACATTTAACTATAAATACAATCCATCGTATAAAAAAATATTTGTGATAACATAAATATACTTAATTTTATAATATACATACATAATCATAAATTAGACACAATTCCAGACTTCATGCTATTTGATACTCGTACTGAGAATATTCGAAAACACATTCTTTCACTTTTACTTAAATATTAATAGGTACTTCTTTTAAATTTTATTTATATTACTTCTCCACGGACTTTTGGTCCGTGACGTTGTCATACATTTCTCAACCATTCGATATTCAACAATATAATTGGTGTTATACTGTGGGTAGGTTTTAAAGTAAAGAAATCTGACTTGTGCAGCTCCTTTCCATTAGGAGTGTTACCACACCTATCGATTGATAGTCCATCGCGATCGATGCCATCGATCGACATTGATCGATTGGTGTGGTAGCTTTAATTGATCGACGGATACCGGTCGACTTACCAATCGATCGACTGCCGGTCGATGGCAGCGGTCGGTAGATTTATTATATTCCGGCTGGAATCTATCGATCAACATCGACCAATCCATTCCACCATCGATCGATGGTATCTATCGGCTATCGATCGATTGGTGTGGTAGAAACTATCGATCGACGTCGACTAATCCGTTCTACCATCGATCGATGGTATCGATCGACCATCGCTCGATTGGTATGATAACACCCTAAGAAACACTGCCTCAATATCACCACCATCCAGTAACCGTTCAATTTTGGTTTATAATAAAAAAGTAAAGTCTACAATGAAGATTCACAACCCGCATGATTGTTAGGAAGTTAATAGTAGTCGAAAGCGACTACTCGAATAACAAGAATTTACTCAAGATTTCACGCTATGACTGAGAATTTTGAAAATTAAATCTTCACCCAACCTATTTTTAGAATCCAATTCCCATCGGTCAATGTAAACCATATTATACTGAGTATAATCAATGTTTATTTAACTTCTTTATGTTCTCAAATTGAATTAACTGGTCCGGGGTACGAAATTTCTTCACTATTGTAATCTTCAAACACAACACTACCTCCCATTAAAGCCGTGGCAGATAATTTTAGAACACCTTATATTAAATGAAGCTACGCGTCCGCGAAATTTTCGCTGCAGAAACGCAGCGTATCCACTCCGTTTTGCAACCCGTCAATATAAATCAAGCTCTTAATCCTAAGAAAAATCTTTTATTTATGGTATAAGGCGACAAACGAGGAGATGGATCACCTGATGGTAAACAATCACCGCCGCCCATGGACACTTGAAACACCAGAGGCGTTACAAGTGCGTTGCCGGCCTTTTGGCGGTTAGGAATTTAAAAGTTGTCGGGGATTGGGAAGTTTGGGAAGGGTGGAAACTGGGCCTCCGGTAACCTCACTCACACAACGCAAGCGTTGTTTCACGTCGTTTTTCTTTGAGGCCGTGGTATCACTCCGGTCGAGCCGGCCCATTCGTGTCGAAGCATGGTATAGTAACTGTGCCTCCGGTAACTTCACTCACACAACAAAATACAAGATGGAAGTCTATCTACTATCTAATATTTGCCTGCACGGTTAGCGTGGTGGCTCGGCAACTGGCTGCCGTGCAACGTGTAGCGGGTTCGATTTCTGCACGGAGCAATTCTTTGTGTGATCCACAAATTGTTGTTTCGGGTCTAGGTTTCATGTGTATGTGAACTTGTATGTTTGTAAACGCACCCACGACACAGGAGAAAATCCTAGTGTGGGCCAACGTTCATAAAAACAAATCTACATCACTAACCTGTGTCTAAGCACAGCAGGCCGCGGCAGCAATCCCCGTTGGTGGTACAGGGAGCGCTGTAGCAGTGCGCCGGCTCATCGATGACGTCATCGATGCGGTTGCCTTCCAGCGCCTCCGCGTACACTTCTTCAGGCTCCTGTTTAAGATACGAGGGTTAGAAGGTGGTATTATGGTGTGGTAAAGGAGCAGACGGATCTCCTGATGGTAAGTAATTGGTGACGTTTATGGATAGTATAGACACTCGCTACTTAAGTTATATTGCCTGCACGGTTGGTGCGGTGGCTGGGCAACTGGTTGTCGCAACATGGCGCGGGTTCGATTCCCTCACGGAGCAATAAATTCTTTGTGTGATCCACAAGTTGTTGTTTTGGGTTTGGGTGATGACAACCCGAAATGGCATTTTTTTTAAAGGAGAAAATCACCCAATGACTTTTCTCGTTTTGGGTGAGGCGAGAGAGAGTGTCAGACTCTTACTGACTAAAAACCATCTCGTTTTTTCTCCTGCTTTTTGAACTTGAGCCCCGGTAACCCGCTAGGTAGTCCGCAGCACATGGAGCATGCCTACATAAGGGACCCATTTACAGTTTTGAAGATACCTAGGCATATTTCAGTAAGCCAGCCAGTAGAGTATGACTAGTAATAATCTATTCCTTTTTTTTTCAAACCTTGGCAAGTAATTTAAGGAAATTTAACGTCATCATAAGGGCCTCCAAACATGGGTTCGCTGTTATAGCGTCGGTTAGTCGCGTTTTTGAGGCTTGAGAGATAGGGACACATTCAAAAGTCAGACAATCAAAATGGAGAGCACCCCACAAAAAAATATATACGCCAAGACACGCTACTGGCAACCACGGTCCAAAACTGCAAAGTTCAGACGCTTTTAAAACCAAACACAGCACATCATTAGGGACCAAAGCTAACAAACATGTTTCAAACAGCTAATCCAAGGTGCTATAAATAGTAATTAATAAAGATTACCCCAAATGCCCTTTACGCCCGTAATATTACGCACCGCGGTAAATGTCACGAGATTTACGCCCAAACAATGATAGGTTACGAGAAATTATATCTCGTCTCTAATTAATTTATGGGGATTTTAATGCGTGGGAGATTTAATGGCTGGGTGTTTTATGGGCTTGTAACTTTATATATATATGTATAATATGTGAAATGATTAAGGGTATTTTTATAATAACTATTGTGAGACATACTAAATTAACTTAAAATCACGGTTTACTCACGTACATTAATAGAGAAAAGCTCTACTAGTTTCGAGTCACAGAGGGACTCTTCTTATTATTATTTATTTACTCCTCATCATGAGCAGCGTATGCAGAAGTAGCGACATCGCGTAACTTACTGTAGCCAGTAGGATAAGGTACTCTGTGACTAAAAACCAGATCCGTGCCTATGGCGCGCCGCGTTTTGCGCGCGCTTCAAAGAGCCATCAGACCACCACAGATGGAGCCCAGCAGGGCTGATGCCTGATCCGGAGCTGCGGACTATCTAGCGGGTTTACCGGAGCTCTGGCTCAAAGAACAGTAGTAGGAACGGGGTGGTTTTTAGTCAGTAAGAGTCTGACACTCCCTCTCGCCACGCCCAAGGCGGGAGAAGTCATTGGATGATTTTCCCCCTTGCCTACCACCGGTTTGAAGCGACCTGCCTCCAGCAAGAAGTCATTGGAAGATTTTTCTCGCCCAAAAAAAGGCCGACCGGCGACCTGCCTTTGTTTGATTGTTTGTTTGTTTGTTTGTTTGTTTGAACGCGCTAATCTTCGGAACTACTGGTCCGATTTGAATAATTCTTTTTGCGTTAGATAGTGCATTTATCGAGGAAGGTTATAGGCTATAAAACATCACGCTATGACCAATAGGAGCCAAGCAGAGCGGGTGAAACCGCGCGGAAGTAGCTAGTTAACTATAATCTTACCTGTCCATAAGGATAGTGGCGGTAGGGTGACCGCCCATAGCCCAGGTTGGCCAGCATATCGGAGCTGAACCGGTTGAAGAGGCCGCCCCACGCGTGGGCAGCGCCGGCCACGCTCAGCACCAGCACCGCGCTAATGGCTACCGTGGTGCTGTGGACAAATACAACCGTTAGAAAGAAGAAGAAAGAAAGAAAATAAAGAAAAACAGTTCATTTGCACCATTAAAAAAAAGATAAAATTAATAATTATGATATGAAAAAAAAAACATAAAAGCCGCGGTGCAAAAACACAAACACCTTGGACAAATTAATCTACCTAAGAGATGTCATTGAAGAAATTGGTTCCAGTTATCGGGGCTCCGGCTCAATATGGGACAAGCCCGCCACAATCTCCCATACCGCTGCAACTCCTGTGCACCAGGATCTACAGTAGATACAACCATGAAAACACCGGAACACTGAAGTCCGGCGCATCCCAGGGAAATGAATGACTGTCTTGGATCCCGTAACGAAATAAATCAGAATATATTATTAGAGGAGAAGAAAAAGAAAACTAAAAAATAGTTTTTTAATTTTCATACCCTGTCATAATCCCTGTTGGGATTTAATCGGTTTTTCTACAATTTCGTAATTCCATTAAACTCTAATTTTATTATAACTTTCGTGAGACTTACTAAATTAATTATTATGTTATCGGCTTACTCACGTAACTATTTGACGAGGAACTCGACTAGTTTCAAGCCATGCTAGAGGCTCATATTCATGAGCAGCATTCCGCGACACGACGCGGCGATTGTCGCGCTGCTACTTCTCTAGCATAGCTTGAAACTAGTCGAGTTCCTCGTCAAACAGTTACGTGAGTAAGCCATTAAGCTCATAATAACATAACCTAACCTAACCTTAACCTCAAGAGACTTACAACGCGTTACGTTAAATTAAGTAATGTTTTATTAAACCTACATAAACAACCAATTAATATTCGATTTAAGTAACGCACGCTTTCAACTAAATTGAAAGACTTTGAATCAATTAACTAATTAAATTAATATTCAGTCAAGCAATGTTTGTTTTCATACACTGATTCCCTTTTGGTTCAAAATGTAGAAATCAAATTGAATATGTAGTTACTAACTAGGTAATAATTTCAGGGAGTTGATAATGTGTATTATATTTTAATTTCAAAATAACTTTTTTATAATGTTTATCTGGCTGTCTATCTGTCTGTCAGTTGGTTGTGGCTAATCTCTGAAATGGCTAGGCCGATTTTGACGTGACTTTCATTGGGAGGTAGCTGATGTAATAAGGAGTAATTTAGGCTACTTTTATTATCGATATAAGTTTTTAAACTGACAAATGGTCACTAACACTATCATTAGAACTTGAGACGGGATATTTACCATGTTTATTTATTTCGATGAGTTTCCGATATTTCGGCGCTGTTGTAAGCGCCATGATCACGGATGAACGGATCATGGCGCTTGCAACAGTGCCCGTCCCGTCTTAAGTTCATTAGAACTAATATTAATTAGTTTTATTATCGAAAAAACATTATCTTATTGAAAAACCTCACAAAACTCAAATTCTTTCAGAAGTCATTATTCTACGCGAGCAAAGTCGCAGGCAATAGCTTATACATAATAAATCACGCAGTATTTACTTTATATTGCGAGTCTTCTTACGGCTGAGACCGCCTGAAATATCCTGAGGGAGCCATTGTACTTTATTGGGTAAGTTCCAAGTCTTTATGTTGTATGGAAGGGTGGTTTCTGTTGGACGTCGTATTTTGTTTGGTACGGCTGCTTATTCTGTTGTGGGGTAGGCAGTGAGCTGTTTAAAATGTAGTATTTTTTATAATAACTATCGTGAGACATACTAAATTACCTAAAAATCACGGTTTACTTATGTAGCATGGATTTCCGCAAAGTTACTGCTGATTTTATTCTATTACTATTCCCTACTCGTCCCAGCTTCGCATGGGTGCAATGGTGATATATTATGTATGTATTATACATATAAACCTTCCTCTTGAATCACTTTATCTATTAAAAACCGCATCAAAACCCGTTGCGTAGTTTTAAAGATTTAAACATACCTACAACATAGGGATAGACAAAGCGACTTTGTTTTATACTATTTAATAAAGTATCTATACAAATAATGAAGCAAAAATTACTCCCTAAGGGCACAATATTTACAAAGAAAAACCTATACAATACTTTTATACTTACAAAAAAATATTTTCTTTAAAAATATTCACTTAAAATACACATAAAAGCCTTAGGGCCATAAATTTTGTGACGTGAAAAGCTCCTTAATGAATAGTTGAGCCAGTATTTACGTATTTAGGAGACATTTTCAAGCGTATTTCTGTAATAAGCCTCAAGGGCCTGAAAATTTTCGCTGAAGATTGTATTTAATTATTAAAATCTTGCTTAGCGGGTCCCTAAGGGGTCCTCTGAAGGTTTTGTGTAAGCAATGTGCTTGTAAGATCAATGTGGGGTCAAAGATTAGTGAGTTGGGGTCGTTTGCTTTTTACATGGTTTTATTTGTATGTGTGTGACGTGTGTGTGTAGTGGAATCTTGCGACTTAGGTGTATGTAACATGGGCGAGGCGAGAGAGTCAGACTCTTACTGACTAAACCGTTCTTTCTCCTGCTTTGAGCCGGAGCCCCGGTAATCTGTTACGTTGTCCGCAACGCTAGAAGTGTTTCGGCTTTTTGAAAATTTCTCAGTAGTAGCACGGAGTCTGGAATTGTGTCCGGTTTATGGCAATAGGCTCAACCCCTATTACCCGGGATTTATAACACAAATGGTGAAACGTTGGGTTACATTGTACAGTGGCATTACGTGCCGTAACGTGCACTTCTGCCTACCCGTTCGTGGATAAAAAGGCGTGACGACTGACTACTACGGAGATTTAAATTAAGATTCTTTTTAAAATCCGATAAATGCCCAGTGGCTCTTTGCCCGACCCGGGAATCAAACCCGATACCCCTTGCCCGGCAGTCGCACTTACGACCACTCGACCAACGAAGCAGTCGCGTATTTAATACCTATATCAGCATTTTAAAAAAACAAATTACGAAATAAAAAGAAAAACATTCCATTTTCAAACAACGCGCCCAAAACAGCATAAACAAGATTTCCATATTTTTAAATTTCAAACGTCACGTTCACGAGCGAGTGTAGTTTTAGTACATTTAATTACCGGGCTTTTGAGCTCAACAGAGTATTTTAAATGTCAAAGAGCTCAAAACGCTTTTAAATACGTAATTAGCATAGAACAAGTTGCTTTTTTAATTAAAAAGAAACTCAACAGGTGTTTTTAGTAAATGTTTTTTGTATAAATGTAATATTTACGGTTTTTTATCCGTTGGTGGTAGGTAGGAGTGTACCTATGTAGGTACCAATTGTTTTATGGACTGTTGACGAGTTGGCTGGGCAAGTGGCTGCCGTACAATGGGTAGTCTTGCAAACAACTATTTGTGTGATCCACAAATTGTTGTTTCTGGTATGGTGGTCAAGTGTATGTGAACTTGTATGTTTGTAAACGCATCCACGACACAGAGGAAAATACTAGTGTGGGGCAACGTGTTTAAAAAAAGAAAGAATAGATTATGAATTAAATTGTTAAGATTTGTGTTTTGTTATCCATAATTAATATGGATCACGAACAAACGTATTACCAATTTGAACTTCATATGTTTGACTGTGTTTCAATCAATAAGGGGCGAAGATAATAACGTATCTGCCGTATCAATAATACGGGGCCTCCAGGCTACAGGCCCCAACACGCGTAAGAGAAAAATAAAATCTTCCCAATTCCTTACTTCAGAAATTATTACTCTACTAATATCTATAAATACGAATATGTTTGTTTGTCTTTTAACGTAGCAACGAATCAATTTTTGCGTCACAAATTATTCAGACGGCTAGACTGGAGGGTGATACAGGCACCCCTTATTCATTCCCTTTCACAACACAGACAAAGCCGCGAGGGGGAAGCTAGTATTGACAAAATCATTAGCTCACCCTAGCACACCCTAGTCTGTCTACCCTTTAGTCCATACACTCCTGCAATAAGGATCAATATTGCATATCAGCTCCATCCGCTCAAGTACGCATGCCCGTTGGAGATGGGTAGGGCGACTATAGGTAGCCTAGATTGAACTTTGAACTTTAAATGCGTTGCGTACAACGTAGGGCGCGTCCGTTGCATTTATTGATCGGTACGGTCCCCCATGTAAGCTGTGTTGATTTTGTATTTATACATTTGTATTCTGTCTGGGGTTTTATCCGCGTTCTAGGTAGGTAGGATTTATATTTTAGGCTATAATGCTTGATCCGGAGCTGCGGACTACCTAGCGGGTTTACCGGGGCTCCGGCTCAAAAAGCAGAAGAAGGAACGGGGTGGTTTTTAATCAATAAGAGTCTGACACTCCCTCTCGCCTCGCTCAACGCGGGAGAAGTCATTGGATGATTTCCCCCCCTCAAAAAAGGCTATAATGCTATAGGAATATTGAGATAAAGGATGGAAGGTTTCATGGTGGCCCGGAGATTTAAGACGCCCGGTACTCATGCATGATAGTGCAGGTTCCAAACCTACCAAAGGCAATTAGTACCGATGTTACTTTTTCCGAGTTATACGTACTTTCTAAGATTATTTAGACACCACAATTATTAAAAGATGCAGGAAAACATCGTGAAGAAACCTGGGCTTATAATTACAAATTATATTATAAGTTTGAAATCGCCAAACCGCATTTGCATTTGGTCAGCAATAACCACTTATAGGCTGTTGATTATGATGATGATTGAATTATGCCCGGGATATGGCGACAGGCTCATCCCCTATTACGTACATGGGGTTCATAATCATAGTTGGGATCGAACCCGATAAAAGCTACACTAAAACCGTGTAGTCAAATTAATTAAATATTTTGACTTCACCGTGAGTCCAGAGTCCAACCTTGCCCTGACTAAGGGCTTAAACTAAGAGGTCAACAAGGGTTTTGTTTAAATAAATAATTACGTAGTCAAGTAGTGAATAGCCTTAAAGTGCTGAACTGGGAATGGTCTTTACAAAAAAATCTCTAATTTCCTAATAAAAAATAAAATTTTAGCGACCCGGAAAGCAAGCCTTAAACCCTTTTGATCAGCAGTCACGATTGCGTCATCAACCCTAAATAAAACCTAACTCATCCGACGTAAAAAAAAGTTTATTTATAAAGCGAGACCTTTTGGAAAAAGATTTAAAAATAAAATTGGAGTCTATCGATTTCTTTGGGACGAAAATAATATATTATGTTTACTGAGTAACTTCGTAACGAGACGTCCTACGCGGTAAAAGATTCCGTATTTTTCCATTATAGGAAAATGCGGAAAGTTCCTCTCTTAATACTTCCTTATTTTTTTTGAGGAGGAAAAATCATCCAATGACTTCTCCCGCCTTGGGCGAGGCGAGAGGGAGTGTCAGACTATTACTGACTAAAATCCACCCCGTTCCTACTTATTTTTTTGTCAATGTGACAAACCCGCCACAATCTCCCAAATCCGCTGCAACTCCAGTACATCAGGATCTACAGTAGATACAACCATGATAATACCAGACAACTGAAGTCCGGTATCCCAGAGACATGAATGACGGTCTTGGATCCCGCAACGAAATAAATCAGAAGATATTATTAGAGAAGGACTCTTACTGACTACGGATCTTCTGCTTTTCGAGCCGGATCCCCGGTAAACCGAAAGAAATGCTTTTTTTAACTAGCACCGAACCTCAACAAAATTTCCTTAAACACCTTAAGTCTTGATTGTGTCAAAATACTAATAATAAATACGTCTTTCGATTTAAAAATTCCGCTTTCAACAACAAAGAAAATAAAACCAGTTTAATTCAAAATTCATTCAGATGGTATACGGAGCCAGACAGATCGAATATAGGTATTAAACAACCCCTCTCTTTAGCATTGAGGGTCAAAACCACGCTTGCTAAGCTCGCAAAAGGGGTGCTAAAAGTCCAGTATAAGTTGACACATGGGGAAATAAAGTACTAATGCAATGCATTGATAAAATGACGCCCTTTCTTTTATAATGTTGCATGTGGCGCCGCCATGACAGGTCAAGTTATAATGGATGGCTGTGTGTATGGATTTCCTTGCCATTGACGGCTAGTTTGAGGTAGGTTTGCTTCGTATGAATGCTAGGTTATCGATTTTTGTTTTAATTTTGAATATGTAGTTGTCATTGGGTAGTTTCCTAGGTCAAAAAATTAATTATTTTGACATTTCAATATAATAAAATATTCCGAAATAATTGTAATTCATTAATTTGACGATATTCGGATAAGTAAGTATGCTATATGACGCAAAAAAATAATGACGCCATAAGTTGCGATCTCCTACAAAATTCATACTTAGCAAAAGTAATGTTTTTGACATTTCGTTAAAAGTATTGAATTTGACTTTGATTTAGAAAAAAATTTGAAAAGTCCAGAAAAATAATATTTAATGTGCAATTTGTACTTAATAATTGTTATAACAAAATGGAGGTGTGTTTTTTGCGCGCGAAATGTTTTTTTTTAGATTTTGAATAAGTTAATTTTTTTTATGTCAAAAATAGTTTTTTTTGGAGAAATATGCGATGTTACCTAGTTTTAAGTTACGGAATTGTTTTATTTATTATTTTGAACCGATCGATAGAATTTTTATTATATTTTAATCGGAGTTTAAAAAGTTATTATCGCGACTTCACACAACCGGTTTCAGTTAAAAACGGATTATCAGAATTAAAAACGAAAATGAAATAAGTTCTAAGGAACCCGTATTTGTATAAAATAAGATAAAACCGACAAACGAAGAAAATACAAAGGTTCACACCAAAAACACATGTTTCTTACAATCCGACGTAAAAATAAATAAAAATCTTACAAAAACACAATATTAACTTTACGCGCGAACACCAATACGTTAACAAAAAAAAAGTAAAAAATAAAAACTAAACTTGAAAAAAATAAACGACAACTAAATTCGAAATTCAAAACCCTAAAAAAAAAAGAAAATACGAAACAAAAGAATCCCATTCTCGCATAAAGCTCCCTTTAGATGGTTCGACTTTACAAAAAATCTGTGGAAAATTTTAACAAAAATATTATTTTATTGGTGTTTCGTACTTACCGATGCATGACTGGTCTTGTCGGCGTCCCGTGTAGAACTGGCGATCCATACCGGGCATCTCACTGCGCATGATGGGGTGGGCAGAGGGTGCGGTCAGGTGGGCGGGTAAAGCTGTGCGACTTTGTTCGTGAAAATTTTGCGTTTTTTTTTAGTCGCGTAGTATCGATTTTGTCTGGGGTGGGTGATTTTGAAATGCAAGGGAGACTGGTGTCTAGATTGAGTTTGATTGAGTAATGAAAACGAATATTATGTGGGTATATTTTTGCTATAGGTAATTTTAGATTTTATAGTCGGCTACCTAAATGAATCTATATACCTGTGATTAACTGGGGCTAGAAATACTTATAAACATATTTGAAATGTTATATTTTTTATACTTACTGAGTTTCAAATAAGGTTTTTTATACCGGCTTTTATCACGGATTGGGTAAGCAGATAGTGAATTGTAGGTTCTCTAGCTCAGTTTGTAAAATGTATTTAGGTATATAAGACACATTGTACAATAATTGTTAGTTTTCCCAAATAAAATAAAATAAATATAAGCAGATTATGTAGGTACATAGTAGCACACAATGCCACATTATACATTACTATTTATGAAAATAATAGTTTCAAGTTAAATAATATCTCGTTCTCGTTCGAACGATAGGTCCTGAGTTGGGTAAAGAGTTATTAGGGTATTTTCTCAGTAATAACCTGGTAGGAAAGTCTGGAGTTATTATGTAGGTAAGTAGGTAAACTAACTCATTTATCCCCTATTATACAACTTTAAAACTCCTAATAAACTTATTATTATTATTTATACAGGGCCCACAACTTGTAACAAGTTTTTATAATTATTTATAATTTCACCTCTGCCTACCCCTTTTGGAACTAACACGGTAATCGACAGGCATTAACGAAAGATTTGCCCTCAAAAAGGTCTATAAGGAACAGCGTTTAAATTTTAACACAAACAAGACGCGACAAAATTGATATCTAATAATTTTAGTCGCAAAATCGCATTGTTTTATACTTAACTAAGAATATGTCTTTACTTATCAGTTATGGACGAACGAAAATATACCTGACGTCACTAGATGAGCGTCAACGTATGTTATGTAAAATGGGGTAGGCAGAGGTGTCCAATTTTATCTACGTTACATTTTTATTAATGACTTCATATTTTGTGAGGCGACAACAGATTACAATACATTTGTCGTTTTTAAGTTTTTTTATCATCCAATGACTTCTCCCGCCTTGGGCGAGGCGAGAGGGAGTGTCAGACTCTTACTGACTAAAAACCATCTCGTTCTTACTCCTGCTTTTCGAGCCGGAGCCCCGGTAACCCCGTTAGGTAGTCCGCAGCTCCGGATCAGGCGTCAGTCCTACTGGGCTTCATCTGTGGTGGTCTGATGGCACTTTGAGGCGGCGCTGTACGGGTCAGGGGGCCTACTCCGGTTCTCGAATCCGAAGTTTCGTTTAATTTTCGGCCGTAGATTTTATTGATTTAATAATGAAATTACTTAAAATAACGTTTTATTTTTAATTTCATATCAAAATCTATTTATTTATCTTCATTTCATTCGTTCATTTTTTTTTTCACGAAAATTCGCAATAAATAGAATTGTAGTATGCAATCTGCGAAGTTTCGGACGAAACTTCGTTTTTCGTTGAATTAGAGTAGGCCAGGGTTCTGGTCGAGCGGGTTTTGCCGCAACCGATCTACTGGGGACCTTCTTGCGTATGCCACTCACATTTGGAGCGAGGCCATCGAAAAGCACAGAGATTACTTTTTTTTTATTCGATAGAAACTAATGCTTGACTACAATCCCACCTGATGGTAAGTAGTGATGTAATCGTTGATGGTGAGGCGCACTAGTTTCTTAAGAGCCTATTCACTCTAGACTTAAAGACACCCACATTGTAATCCGATGGAAAAACAGTTTTTTTTTTTTTTTAATAAAAATCGTTGCCCCACATTAGGATTTTCTCCTGTGTCGTGGGTGCGTTTACAAACATACAAGTTCACATACACATGACATCCAGACCCGAAACTACAATTTGTGGATCACACAAAGAGTTGCTCCGTGCGGGAATCGAACCCGCTACCCGTTGCGCGGCAGCCAGTTGCCCAGCCACCGCACCAATCGTGCAGTCATAAAACCGCAGCAGGCAGATTGTTCCATACTATACTTGTCTTACTAGACTTATTAAAAGCGTTTGCAATGACAGCGTGCCCATGTCGCCACCCCTACTCTTCCCGCGGGTATCGTACTTTTTACCCGACTGCGCCAGAAGGAAGGTTTCTAGAAAGCCAACCGTAAGATCTTCATATTTAGAATGGGTCCCGACTGCTTCAATTTTACGATGACTTTCTTGTTTTAAGGTTTTTTCATTTTCATATTAACTATAAAGAAACGCAGTCGGGTTTTTTAGTTTTTGAAATTAACTTTTTTTACTCTCTATTTCCTAAAGATGTCATAAAAAAGAAAAGAAATGATTTTTTTTTCAACCACTTTTATTCAACAATAATAATTCTATGATATGGCCGCTGCCGCTGTGAATGAACCAATCAATCAAAGCTTCAACCGCGCTCTTGTTTTCATTTCGTTAAATATAAAATAAACTCATACTAAGCCCTTTGATTGGTTGTTTCATCTTCAACGCGTTCTCGTTTCGATCTTGTTTTAATGTAATTAAACTTGATTTTATTATAACTTTCGTGAGACATACTAAATTAATTACTATGTTGTCGGCTTACTCACGTAACTGTTTGACGAGGAACTCGACTAGTTTCAAGCCGTATTCTACCAGTAGCAGCGCGACAATCGCCGCGTTGTGTGTCGCGGAATGCTGCTCATGAATATGAGTCTCTAGCATGGCTTGAAACTAGTCGAGTTCCTCGTCAAAAAATTACGTGAGTAAGCCGATAACATAATAATTAATTTAGTATGTCTCACGAAAGTTACAATAAAATCATACGTGAGTAAGCCGATAACATAGTAATTAAACTTGTCTTGTACTAAGCTCTCTGATCAGTGAGAGTTCCGGATGCTTAACCTTTCGTCTGCGGGTATATAAGACAACAATGCACATTGTGTCTCGCACTGATCAGGGGCCTGAGTCTGCTATTACAATTGTGTCAGAATGGTCGATCATTGAGCAGTGCAAGAGGGATGGAGCTATACAACCTACATAGCTCCGTCCCTCTTGTACTGTTCAGTGATCGACCATTCTGACACAATTGTAATAGCAGACTAATGTCCCCAGTTCTTCAGCATACGACGGGTTAAAGTCATATTACGCCATCATTTTTCTTGAGGAGAGTTCCCTGAAAAAGATAACAATCTATTAATTGTTTAAAAACAACCATTTGCCTCTACACTAATATTTATCTAAAGTGCAACTTAACATATTGAAATTGTATAAATTAAACAACAAATTAATAAGGATTTTTTGCCCCACACTAGGATTTTCTCCTGTGTCGTGTGTGCGGTTACAAACATACAAGTTCACATACATATTATGACACCCAGACCCGGAACGACGAATTGTGGATTTAAGGAATCCAGTGAGTACCACAATGATTTTTTCGTGTGGGAATCGAACCCTCAACACGTTGTGACAGCCAGTTGCACGACAGCCGGTTGCCCAGTTACTGCGCCAACCGTGAAGCGAAAAGACAAAAATCGTTAACAATGTAGGCATTAATTTACTAAGTATTCTAAAGTATTCATTGCACAATTTTGATTTATTTTACCAACTAGTTGACAGCGAGCCTGCAGCTATTACCTTCGTGTTAGAATTAAGTACCTACATATCAGGTGCCTAGAGTTACTCCTTCATACATCAGCTACCTGCCAATAAAAGTCCCATCAAAATCGGTCCAGCCATTTCAAAGATAAGCCAGAACAAACAGACAGACAAAAATTAAAAAAAAAATATTTCGGTATATTCATATTTATATATGCATGTTGTAAAAAAGCGGTTATTTCAATATTACAAACAGACACTCCAATTTTATTTATTAGTCTAGATAAAAAACTAAAGAAACACTAACTATTATTCAAGGGATCCGTTTGAAAATCAAGCCAGGATCTCGCGATGTTCACTAAGGATCTTAATAACTCATTCCTCTCACTCTCCACTTCGATCCATCTAATCTCCCTCTCATGTTGTAATCTATCTCTCTTCTCTTCTGCTTCCAAACGCCTCAACTCAATAGAAGCTAGCTGATCCATTACTCTTTCTAGACCAGTGTTCGAATTTTCAGGCGATTTTTTAAATGGATCTGATTTTTGAAATGGATCTGATTTTAGATTGGATCTCATTTTGTATGTGGTTCTTGTTGATTTATTTGATGATTGGCTGTGTATGGTTGGTTTTATATCTACTGGTGATTCTGTTTGGTCCATATCTGTGTAAAAAGAATTTTTTTTTTTTTTGAGTTAGTTGTAGAATATAGATAGTTTTAATTTGGGACTCTATTGCAGAGTAAATAAAGTTGAATATCCAATGAAAGTAATGAAGAATACATAGAGCCACGTTTCAGCACGAATGGGCCGGCAATCCTCAAATTACTAACGCCTAAAAAGCCGGCAAAGCACTTTCAATCTATGAGTTTGCTTTACTTTAAACGTAAACGCTGGTCAAACTACTCTTGTTGATATTCAACTTTATTACTTTGAAATTACGGGCGAAAATCGTGTGGGTATTATATAATATTTGACAAAAATGGCATGACGTTACGTCACATACCTGATGCTGCATCTTCGGAAGCCGACAGTTCTCCATCGGACTGTTTTACAGTTACTGATTGTGGGCTCTGAAATAAGTAAATGTAATATAATTAAATTGAACGGCTCGTAATCCACCCCGTTAGACGAGTGGTCGCAAGTACGAACAGGGGATCCTACTGGTTCAATGCCCGGTTCGGGCTAATTTTTCACTGGGCTTTTTTTTCAGTTTTGCAAAAAAATGGATCTCAGTGGTAGCACGGAGTCTGGAATTTGCCCAGCATATGGCGTGTAGGCTCACCCTCTATTCATGGGACTTATGCTCCATAATGGTGAAAAGTGGGTGTGCATTGTATATTGGCATTACGTGCCGTAATGTAACCTCTGCCTACTCCTTCAGGGATAAATGACGGTACGGCTCGTAGTACCTACCACATAAAAAAATGAATTAACATCTCGGTAACGATTCTCGATTGACTAGCAGGTCAAAAGGTAATATAGAACTATTTTCGGATTTTCGAAAATAGATACTCTACTATATAATATGTGAAAAATGGTATGATGTTGGTATGGCATTAAGCTAACCTTCATGACATAGATCCTGCACCTTTTCGCATCTTCCTCTGAACTACATAGCGAAGTATCAATGTAAACGGTCACACATTTCATAGCTGATGCTATTACATCTTTGTAGCATAGCTACATAGCACCAGACTTATGCTATAACTAGCTACTTCGGCGCGGTTTCACCCGCTCTGTTTGGCTCCTATTAATCATAGCGTAATGTTTTATATCCTTCCTCGATCCTATAGCCTTCCTCGATAAATGCACTATTTGAAAAGAATTATTCAAATCGGACCAGTAGTTCTGGAGATTAACGCGTTCAAACAAACAAACAATCAAACAAACTCTTCAGCTTTATAATATTAGTATAGTATAGATGATGTGAGGCCATGCAATGCTATGCAACACTGTTCTATGTTACGCAATACTAAGTTATAATGCTATGATCTTGCATCACTATCACAACTTACATCATCCTCCTGTTCCTCAAGCACCTCCTCATCCGCTGCCTCCTCAACCTCCTGCTTGACCTCCCAGGGCGAGGGCACCGCCAGGATCCTCCTCTCCAGCGGTGTGAGCACCATCTGCCCAGTCGGTCTACCATCAGCCTTAGCCTGCCGCAAGTAATGCGCTTTCCTTTTCGTTTTTGATTTCCAGTCGGTCCACACCTGAGACAAATATGTGATAATAGGTAATGTTTATAATAGTGTTAATAAGATTTCTCCATATTTGGATTGCTTCTCCTGTGTTGTGGGTGCGTTTACAAACATGTACACATACTGTATGACACACAAACCCGAAACAATAATGGATCTCACAAAGTCTTGCTCCGTGCGGGAATCGAACGTTAAATGCAGCTGGATAATAGCCACTGCACCAATCATGCAGTCTACTTATTTATCTATTCACCTCGTTTTACGGTATGCCAAACATACTTTGGTATTATTCTGTCTCTGCCTAGATGGGAGACAGGCGTGAAACACAATATGTATGTGAATAAGCAAGTTGAAACTTTCTGACAGTAAAATCCCTCAAACCTTCTCCTAAGTCTGAAAAATATTATGCTTAACATACACAAACAAACATAATTATATACATAAATACAGGTCGAACTGAGAACCATCTCTTTTATTGAAGTCGGTAAATAAGATCTTTCATTACCTTCTTCCATTTCTCCGGACTCTTCTGCCTCACATTGTCAACTGCATTCAATGTCAAGGCAAGCTCTCGCCACAGACGTTTGGCCTTACGTTTGTTGAGCGGTCCACCACGGAGCCTAGATATATCTCCATGTCTGAAATATTAAATTAAAGTATTTATTGCATCCATAATGTACACAGTGTTAGAAAATACAGTACCTATTAAGTCACAATTATGGACCCAGTTGGGCACAGCAAATTATAAAATTAGTAGGATAGAGGAAGGGCTCATATCAATATTAATAAAATAAATATAAGGTAATTAAATTAGTAGAAGTATGATTTTAATAATTAATTTTCTAATATGTATATTATGTTAAACATAAAATTTTTCTTTCAGTCAATCGGATGAATGGAAAACTAAGATTACAAAGATAATAAATCTTTATTTAAATTTAGAACTTAAGTAATTTTCCAACTTCAAAATAACTGAATAGACTATTTTGATTAGTTATTTAATCTATAAATTATGTACAATACCTGCCATTATGAATTACCTACTTCATAAAGAATTAGTGAATAATTTATAATAAAATTTTGAGTTCAAAACATTATCATAACGAAAATTCAAACTAAACTTTTGACATTTTGATTTATACTAGAATTCAGTGTTGCCAACACCGTGACCATAAAAATCCCATTAACTTTATAACTATAACTATAACTTTCAACGAATGTTCAAAGGGTAATACTTAGAATACTTTTATAAAAAACACAATAACTTATTCATTTTATTAATAAGTACTACTTATACACATGTCACGATAGTAGGTAAGTGAATTGGCAGCAAGGTGAATTTACTACTAACAACTAGAATAAATTTAATGCATGTGATAACTGATAAGTTTTAACAATTAATAGGTAAAAATTTCTAGGTAATTTTATTGTAACCTTAATTTAAATGTTAGACATTTAATACACCAATAATAAAGGTACTTACTGTTCCATAAACTTCAAAAGAGTCACAAATTGTATCATACTAGATCGCACTCGAGTCTCCATATTTAATCAAAATATTTTTATTAATCTACGCAAAAATAGTCAAAACTTTACCACTATAATTATTAAAAAATCAAGAATAACTCCCACAAAATTCTCCCTATATTAACGGGAGATTTTTTATAACTGGTATTATTTTTCTGATAAGACAACGACACTAGCACACCGGCATTATAACGATAATTCGTTTTGCTCACTAATATCACTATTTACACAAAATATTTAACTTAAAACACATAAACTATAATAGTTCACTTAAATTATCACTTATAATTACTATCTGAACACAAAAACTAGAATTATTTCAATAATAATCGAAAACACATACAGTTTTGACGTTAAATGTCGACTCAACTGACAACTGAACGAAGTTTGAATGATTTTAAACATCGCAATGTTCCTTCACTCTTCACAAAACACCGCGGCAATTTGACACTTATTAGTAGTACAATATTTGTAGAAATTTGCATCTCTATTGAATATAAATAAGGCCTATATTGCTTTGAAGTTGTAACTCCTATAGATGTCAATTTAGTGTGAACAAGTAATTCGCGCCGATGTCATCGTAAGCTAGCGATAGTAAAAATAGCGCGAATATCGGTAGCCATTTTGTAATGTTTGTGTTGCAAGACTTTTCTATTATTGTACTAATTATTTTAGTACAAAAATGTATAAATTAATAATAGTATCATCAATAAAGATGCGCTTGTGGAGGCCCGGCTTCAATGCCTCGAACACAGGCGCAAGGTCGCAAGCCTTTCTGTTTTTTACCGGATACATTTCGGAGAGTGTCGGGGGAATTGCACAACTTGATTCCTCCTAGTCCTTTCCATCATCGAACCACAAGACAATCGGCGAGGCGTCACCGTTTCATGGTGGATATCCCACCCACTCGCACGAAGCGCTTCGCTTCAAGCTTCCTTGTGCGAACTGCTAGGGAGTGCAACTCCTTGCCGGAGTCTGTGTTTCCTGATGAGTATACCCTGGGTGTCTTCAAAGCCCGAGTGAATAGGTTGCTTATGGGCAGACGTGCTCCATCGTAGGCCGCATCATCACTTACCATCAGGCGAGATAGCGGCCAAACGTCGACCCATTTAATATAAAAAAAGTATTTTTTGTAAACGTGGTTCGCGTAAGTTTTTAGGCATTTTCATTAGTATTTGTACTTTTAATTCTAACAGAAGAAATAACTTTCTAGAATGTCTGAATCGGAACTTACTTTTACAATTTGTGATTTCTAGAAATAATTTGACGATAAAAATATACAAGTAAGTGATTTATGCTAATATTGCGACGATTTCTGTGGTTTTCAGATTTTTATTTCGTTTTTCTTTCAAATCAAAATCAACAAAACATCATTGGCTTTATTTCCATTGTTTAGAGACTACTATTATATGAACAAAGATGCGAACTTGATGTAGTTGGATTAATAATTATTTGTACTATTTCAATTTTTCTAACAAAACGTTGGCAACTCTGTTATCATACCGACCGGGGTGACTAACAGCATAGATAATACAATTATTATAATACAGGTAACTAGAAGGCACAATGAGCCACAAGTGTGTCGTCATTATAGACCAATCCCACAAAAACATTTCATGTTAAATGTTGCCAAGACGAGACCATATTATATTAATTTACAACAACTCTTTATTTTGAAAGTTCGGTCGTTACGTTATTATGTTAGTATACGTTTTATGATCGTATGATTGGGGAATCAGTTCCAAGACACCGTCTCTGCTGGGGGATTGAAGGCGTTATGAAATTATTTTTAAGACATTTAAACATATTTTTTTATGGAATGGGAGACAAGACAGCTTTGAAATGTAATATTTTTAAAATAATTAACGTACTTCTACGCCAATCTCTCGACTCTAATCGATTGCACGATTGGCGTTTTGATTGGGTAACTGACTACACCAACAATACATGGGCAACTGGCTGCCGTGCAACGCGTAGCGGGTTCGATTCCCGTACGGAGCAACTCTTTGTGTGATCCACAAATTGTTGTTATAGGAGAAAACGCAAATGTGAAGCAACGTTTAAAAAAATCTCTTCAGAGACTAGGTGCTATTAGCCAACGTACAGTCTGCTACCAGTTGGAAACATATTGATGATTGCATAGCTCTTCATGGGACCAATAAAAAAAAAACATATTTACAACAACAAAAAAACCTTTATTCACACTAACAAAAAAACAAAATAAAATTACAATAACAAACTCAAAAGCGCTTGTACAACCATCACAACGAGCTGCAATAAGCCCGGCAACAACGCACCGCCGATGCTTGTCAAAAGATCATCTGTCAAATCAAAAAACTAAGAAAATAACATTTTATACGTTTTTAAAACTGAATTCTCCAACTTAAATAGAAGTTATAACTGATAGACTATTTTGATTATTAAATGTACTTATAAATTATGAATTACCTACTTCATAACGAATTATCGGCGTACACTGTTCATTTTTTATTGAGTTCAAAACACCCCCAAAAACATGAGACTTATAACATAAATGGTGAAAAGTGGGTGTACATTGTACAGTGGCATTATGTGACGTATTGTACACCTCTGCCTACCCCATCGGGGATCAAAGGCGTGATTGAGTTCAAAACATTATCATTACGAAAATTCAAACTTTTGACATTTTGTTTTGTACTAGAATTAGTGTTGCCAACACCGCGACCATAAAAGTCCCATTAACTATAAATAAAAAAATAACAATAATTTTATTAACTCCTAGTAACACGATACGTAAGTGTTTATTCTTTATGGGGTCCAATAAAAAAAAAACAAAACAAAAATAAAACATAGGTTACAAATACAACAACAAAAAGAAAATCTTTATTCACACACAACTAAACAAAAAAACAAAATAAAATTACAATAACAAACTCAACAGCGCTTGCACGACCATCACAACGAGCTGCAATAAGCCTGGCAACAACGCACCGCCGATGCTTGTCAAAAGATCATCTGTCAAATCAGTGACAGTTGAAATCAGTGTTGTCAGCAATCCTTGCAGATTTACAATATTTGCGGGAGGCGTGTTCGGACTCGCGCCAATAGCGTATTCAGGTAACGATCTTAAGAAATTAACTATAGCTAAGGCTTGAGAATAGAGTTTTAATAAAGAGGTTTCTAAAGCGCTTAAGTCGACGGGAATCATGCAGCTTATATTCGCTGGGAGGGTGTCGAAGATTGAGAGGAGAGAGAGGAGTAGATTGTAGACGTTGTTTAGTAGAGGTAGGAGGATGTTTACTAGGGGGTATACTGCTGGTAATTGTACGCCCGTCGCTGTTGTTGGTTGCTGTAACAAAAATATGTTATAAGTTTTTAAATTGACTTGGTCACTAGTAATATCGTTAGAATTTAAAACGGGATATTTACTATACGTTTGCAACAGTGCCGAAATATCGGAAACTTACAAAAACTAATAAACATGGTAAATATTCCGTTTTAAATCCTAATGATAAGTTACAAGTTTCTAACAAGCTGTGTGACGATGATAGTTTAAATGGCTTATTTATGAAGTGATAACTGCAGAAATATCGGTACCCTTAGTACGAATTTGCATTACGTTGAACGAAAACGAAACTAAAGCGCCTTCGGCTCTGATTGGCGGGCTCGAATCAGTCAACCAGTACCCTTAGTACGTGTTTTAAAGCAAACTTGGACTAAGACTTGGATAAACTCGATCCTTAAAAAAAAACTGATCTCCAACAAGTCTGCCAAGCGTGGAGATTGTAGCAAATCTAGTGGTTGAAAGTTGAAGCTAGTAGTAGGTGGGATTTGCAAGTAGGACAAAATAATAAGTAAATAAGTAATAAGGTTTTCAATAAATGAAAAAAATGGCACGGAATCTTAAATTCTGATCCCTCATCCAGAGCCGCGGACTACCTAGCGGGTTTATCGGGACTCCGGTTAGAAAAGTAGGAGTAGGGACGGGGTGGATTTAGTCAGTAAGAGTCTGACAATCCCTCTCCCCGGAAAAGTCATTGGATAATTTTACCCCCAAAAAAGGCTGATATACCAAATTGACCTTCTGGCGCAGTCGGGTAAAAAAGGCTGATATTGACGGTTATTAAAAAAACTGGGGAAAAGTGTGTGTTACATAATGTAAATATGTTATTTGCATCCCTGTCTACCCCTTCAGGAAATAAAAAGTTTGTTATAAACGTTATTTTAATATAAAATTATAAATAATATCTTACCGTAGCAAAAACAGCGGCGAAACACGCAATCAAAACAACTACACTTAACTTCGACATTTTAATAAAACGAATACAATTTCTTTCAACCTAAACAATGTTTACTATGTATTTTAAAACTAAAACAACACTGTTATATACTATATTTGTTACTTAACCCCATTTCTTATGTACAAATACATAATGATAATGTATATAATCGTTTGTATGTTTATCAATGAAATTGTTACTAAATTAAATAAAGCAATTATTTTGCGTAATTTTCGCTTTCACATAGTATCTATGTATGTAGTATAGTGTGGTATGTTTCTATGCTAATTTACATAATATAATACTATGCTTCTTAAACTAGATAGGGTAGGTATAGGTGTCAATGTGGGAGAGCCAGGCTTTTTTACGAATGGGAAGGTTCAACTAAATTGATACTACACTTTCGAACGAGTACTGATCCGAAGGTGCGAAATACTCCAGGGTTGCAGACCACCTAATCGGTTACCGGGGTTCCGGCTCAAAGCAGGAGTAAGAACGGGTGGTTTTTAGGCAGTAACTGTCTGACTTTCTCACTCGCCTCGCCCAAGGTGGGAGATAACAACCAACAATCCTTAAAATCCTAACACTTGTAACGCCTCTGGTGTTTCGTACGTCCATAGGCGACGGTGTTTGGTTACCATCAGGTGATCCGTCTGGCCGTTTACTGGCTTATCCCATAAAAAGCTCATTGCATTAATGTCTACAATAAAAAAACATATTCCAAATTTTATCCCGTTCACTTCAGCTGTTTTGACGTGATTAAGTAACAAACATACTCACAAACACACAAACTTTAGTATTTATCTATAGGTAATAAACAAGACAACTTTTTCGCGAAACGCGAAACCATGAACTTTCAAATAAAAGGTAGTGACAATGACAAAAAAAGGTGTGGAAGACTTAATAGGAAAATGGGAGCTTCAAATAACGAAATGTGTTTTTGATGACAGATCATTTACGGAGCCGCCTACACAGGGTGTAGTTTTGAAACCACAACAAAACTCGGGGGCATGTCACAGTAGTCATAAATGTACGATTTAAAATAAGGTTTCTGGTCAATAGGTAAAAACACGGCTATAATCTGTATCTATACTATACTAATATTATAAAGATGAAGAGTTTTTTTTGTTTTTTTTGTTTTTTTTTTGTTTGTTTGAACGCGCTGATCTCCGGAAATTGTGGTCCGATTTCAATAATTGTTTTTGTGTTGGATAGTCCATTTATCGAGGAAGGCTATAGGCTATAAAACATCACGCTACGATCAATAGGAGCCGGGCAGAGAGAGTGAAACCGCGCGAAAAGGAGGATCCTCCGACCAGGCGAGGTGATCGTGTCTGGCGGGCTTTCTGCCCAACTGTTGCCTCTCGAAGTCTTCTCTACGTCCCCGACTGGGGGCGCGAGGACGCGCGATCCAGGCCGAGGCCTGTTTCGGCGGTCTCTTGTCGCTGCCCGCGACTGCGGGCGAGGGGTTGGAGTAGTCGGGCCCCTCGCGGGGCCCGATGCGATGTCGTGTCAGTGTTGTCGCGCCGCTAGCGGCCGCGCTCAAGCCGGGCTGGCCCGGCGAGCAGCAGGCGGGTAGCGGCGCGTGGTCAAGTCCGGTGGGGGAGCCTCTACCGCCCCGCCCTAGCTAGGGCGGGCGGGAGGCTCATGTGGCTGCGTCAGGTGGGTCGGTCGGGGCGACCAGGTCTCGTGGCAGACCGTATCCGTCGGGGGGGCGCCGATGGTATGGCGCCAGCGCCCGAAGGTGGTCGTGCCGCGACTTGCTGGCGCGCTCAAACATGTTTGTGCTCAGGCGCTGCACGAAGTCGTCGACGCTCTCTACGCCGAGGTCTCTCGATATGGTCGCGTTCCGTACGAAGCGCGGGGCCTTGACTATAGTGCGCAGCGTTAGTGATTGCTGCGCACGGAGGCGCTGTTGGATTCGGACACGAGCGCGTACCAGGCCGGGGCGGCGTAGGTAAGCCGTGTCCGAATGTAGGCCTTGTAGATGCCGAGCTTCGCACGGAGCGGCAGCGACGAGTCGAGGACCGGGCGCAGGAGGTGACGGGCGGCGCGCGCCTGAGCAACAGCCTGCTGCACGTGGGGCGTCATGGACAGGGAGCGGTCGATGGTCACGCCGAGGTATTTAACGCTCGGCGCCCACCGTATTGGCTCACCCATCAGAGTCATAGGTTCCGGCTTCATGATCCCCACGGCGAGTGCATGTGTCTTGGCCACGTTGACGGCCAACCTCCACTTCTCCAGCCAGTCAGGGAGTGCATCTAGGGCGCGCTGTAGTTTGACTACTGCGTGCCGGGCGTTCAGCGACGTCGTGTAGAGCGCCGCGTCGTCCGCGTAGAGGGCGAGCTTGGCGCCGTCCACGACGGGGATGTCGTCCGTGTACACGCAGTAGCACACGGGTGAGATGCAGCTTCCCTGGGGCACGCCGGCTTGGATGCCGCGCTCAGTCGACAGAACGCCTTCCACTGCCACTTGGAAGGTTCTGCCGTGCAGGAAGGTGGCCACGATCTTAACTAGTCGACGAGGAGTAGTAGATGTGGCCAGCTTGCTGAGCAGGCCGGCGTGCCAGACGCGGTCGAACGCCTTCTCCATGTCGAGGAATACTGCAGCGGCCCGCTCGCGCTTGTTACGCGCGGCGGCCAGGTCGTGCAGTACCCTCGCGACTTGCTGGGTCGTGGAGTGTTCGGCCCTAAAGCCGAACTGTTCGCCGCGTGGCTGGAGGTGTGGGCGCAGGTGCCCAACTGTTGTTCGTTGGGATTTTCTATCCGTGTTAATTCGCATGTAAACTTCATATGTGCGATGTAGGATATTTATGACGTCATCCGTTGATTTGCTCGTCGATAGTCTATGTGCGACTTCTGTCATCTGTCACTTGTTACTTGCCAATGTGTCGCCACACCTCCTTGAATGTTTCTCGGCTTCAAAACGACACCCTGTATAGTGTCGGTCAGTTACCCCCCAAGGCCGGGGCAGAACCATTAATTATATGCCAAAGGTCATTGTATGAATATCTATTAATCATATTATTTTTTTCAGGTTTTCAAGAGTGAGTTTTAAGCACATCTTTTTTATGGTATAAACCAGTAAACAAGCATACGGATTACTTGATGGTGAGCAATCGCCGCTGCCAGTGGACACTTGAAATCCCAGAGGCGTTACAAGTGCGTTGCCGGCCTTTTGGGGGGTTAGGAATTTAAGGGTTGTTGGAAATCAGGAATTGGAAAGGGCGGTAATACAACACAAGCGTTGTTTCACGTTGGTTTTCTGTGAGGAAACATGTTGTTGTTTTCTAATTAAGCTATTTCAGCTATTTGGCATCAAAATATACACTTTCAGCTAGTTTGATTTGTCCCTTAACGGAAGTCCATGGAATCGATACCCGAATGTATATGGCAATAGGCTCACCACCTATTACATGGGACTTATAACACAAATGTTGAAAAGTAACTGTATATTGTATAGCGGTATTACGTACCGTAATGTATTATGTACAGTTCTGTCTAACCTTCGGGGATAAACAGCGTGACGATCATGCCCTGTCTGTATACCAAATTTCATAAAAATCGACGGACAAACATGCAAACAAACAAATTAACATACATGACATAACATTGTTTATTTATTATATAACGGATATGTAACAATAACCTTGATATCCAACTTGTTGTGATTGCATAATTGCAGTAATGTCTCATCAACACTTTTAATTCTAATGGAATCAGCAAAATTATTGCATTGAAACACCAGAGGCGTTACAAGTGTATTTCCGGTCTTTTGGGGGTTATAAATTTAAGGGTTATTGGGGAATCAGGGATTGGAAAGATAGAAATGGAGCCTCCGCGGTAACCCCACTCACACAACGCAAGCGTTGTTTCACGTCGGTTTTCGGTGAAGCCGTGGTATCACTCCGGTCGAGCCTGCCCATTCGTGCCGAAGCATGGCTCTCCCACACTTAACCTATTGGAAAGTATAGGACTCATAGCATAAGTAACTAGTGAACCTGAAAAGTGGTAATTGCGTAGCATAATATATTAAAATGATAAGATTACCTACCTATGTATGTAACATATTTATAAAAAGTTATAACATACTTAGGTAACATAATTGCACATAGCTTTTGTGTTGTGATAACAATGTGTTTATAAGGACAATATAATTGTGGATAGACAAACATTATTCATTATTAAGTTTATTTGTGTAGACGTTCAAAATGCGTGCTTCTTTGGTTGTTTTTGCGCTGTCCGCTGCTGTTCTGGTTAGTATTAAGACCTCTTTTATTTGTTTTTTAGTTATTGGTTATCGGAATATGTCTTATTAAGGGTTTTCTATGTAAATAAGCTTTTTGTAAAACGTTAAGTGTGTTAGAAGATTTTGAAAGGACTAAGCAGTTTGCATATGGTTAAAAAAATCTATTAAGCCATTTGATAGGTAAGCATCCACAGGCAGGCATCGTACGCATTCCGTATGCTGTCATCAGTACGCATCGCATGTAGGCATTGCCGATGATGCGGTCCGTACGATGCGGATTAGTGGACGCAGTTGTATGAGTTTCTATACAAGACAAACTAAAATCCGTTACGTGCGATGCGGGCCTGTGGACGCTTACCTTGAGGGTTTTCTAGGTAAATAAGCTTTTTGTGAAATCTTTTGGAAGGTTTCGAAAGTGATAAGCAGATATGTACATTTTTAAATATAAAATCTATGTATCTATTTTTTAACGCTCTTTTTAGGAGTAATCTTGCGAGTATCTCGTAAAAAGAGGCAAGTGTAGTCAAAAATTTGTCACAAACTACGCAACCAATCGTGTGCTCCATTTCATTTTTGAGCATATATTTATAGAGACCGATAAACTTCAAAATTCCATTTACACGACCCTGAAATTTTACCCAAGACCCCGTCACAAACCAAACATTCTTGCAACGCCTACCTTTTTAAAGACTTGAGACAATTTACCATGTTTATCTATCTTTAATTTCAGATCGGTCAAAGCGAAGCGATGATACCAGCGTACTCGGTGACGGCTCTCCGACTAGCCTTCGACGAAATATCCACCGTATTACCCATCGCCAATCAACTAGCATGCCTCTTAATCCCATTCTTAATCAACTTAATAAACAACCTAAACAACTTGTCAAATATCGTACAAAATTTGACACCCGCATTATTGCCATACTTCGGTTGCACTTTACCACTTTTATACGCAACTTTGACAGATTTAGCGTCTGTCCTTTTCTTGTACATTAGTGTTTTGATATCTCTGTTTCGCTCTAACGTGTTGGCTGCCCCGGGACTGTTGTTGGGCTTAGTCTCTCAAGTGCTCAATTTAGTCTTGAATCTGCTTAGCGGTTTGACTGATGGGAGTGGCTTGTTGAGCTCGCTTATAAAGTTGATTACAAGTATTGTTGTTGAGTTGGAGAAGTTGTTGGTTTAAAATTGTTTTTGTTTGTTGTTTTTTTCTAAGTGTGTTGAATAAATGTTTGTTTTATAATTAAATGCTTTGTTTATTATTTTGTGAAGGCAATATATAAATATTGCTTTCTCTAAATTTTAATAGATGAATAAATAGCTGTTGTATCCGCCGAGAATGAAGAATGAAGTTCCCCCTCAAGAAAAAACAAAACAGCCGCAACTATCAAGCAATAGGCTAGTTTCCTACTGAGTTTAATTGTGGGAGAGCCATGCTTCGGCACGAATGGGCCGGCTCGACCGGAGTGATACCACGGCCTCACCGAAAACCGACGTGAAACAACGCTTGCGTTGTGTTTCGTTGTGTGAGTGAGGTTACCGGAGGCCCAATTCCCCCCTTCCCAATCTTTCCAATCCCCGATTCCCCAACAATCCTTAAATTCCTAACCCCAAAAGGCCGGCAACGCACTTGTAACGCCTCTGGTGTTTTAAGTGTCCATGGGTGGCGGCGATTGCTTACCATCAGGTGATACGGTGGAATTAGATTTTAATCAGTTTGCTAGATTACCGGCGTGTTCCATAAAAAAATACAACCTACATCGTAGGTACCTTCACTCAGGTCATAAAGAAACCACTATACTTTATAGGCACAATACGAGTACTAAGCTTTTACTGACACACTGAATCCTGAACACTGAAACAGTGTCACGTTTCAGTTGATTCAGTTTACACCATTACACTAGGTATACGAGATAGATCCTACGTGCCACTGTGGAATTGGATTTTAATCAGTCGTTAGAGTAAATAAAATGAAATCCTACTAATATTATAAATGTGAAAGTTTGTATGTTTGTTTGTTTGTTACTCTTTCACGTCAAAACGGCTGAAGGGATCGGTGAAAAAATAGCAGAAGAATATGGTCTGGAATAATAATAGGCTATTTTTTATACCATGTGAACGCGGGCTTATAACTATGCTTTGTTTTTTATGGCAATGGGTCGACAAATGAGCAGACGGATTACCTGATGCAAGTAAAATACCAGTAATTGGGATTTGGATATTTCAGGTTGTGGGATTTGGGTTACGAAAATTGTGGATTCTAATTGAAAATAATCATTTAATGCGGCAGCACTGGAGCCACTGGAGGGGTGGAATCTCGGTGATGTGGTGGTGAAACAAAAGGGAGTGTCAGACTTACTGACTAAAATTTACCCCGTTCCTACTCCTGCTTCGAGCCGGAGACTGTGGAAAATTGGGGATGGAAGAGGATTGGGCCTCCTATAACCTCACTCACACGGCGAAACACGACGCAAGCGTTGTTCGACTGGAGCTGCGGACAACGTAACAGGTTACCGGGGCTCCGGCTCGAAAAGCAAGAGAAGGAACGGGGTGGTTTTTAGTCAGTAAGAGTCTGACACTCCCTCTCGCCTCGCCCAAGGCGGAAGAAATCATTGGATGATGTTACCCCCTCAAGAAAAGCGTTGTTCGATGCGATTCTTTCGCTTACATCATATTATTATAATACATCTGATCATACAAAGACATCAGTCATGAATATCTACTTTTTATTATGACATATTACGTAAAAATATCGAGAAATAAAATAGATAAGGTCGTGCCTAATCGATTAACCATATCGATGGTGCTTCTCGATATCGATAACAAATCGATTCGAAATGTTTTAAAAAGGTTTTAGTTTTTGGAATATCACGTATTTATTATAAAGAGTTTGTGGGTATATAGCTTCATTTTGTTATTTTTTTAAGTTATTTTTTTTTAAACTGTAATTATTTATTTATTTAAGTCTTATATGAAAATTGGTTATAGTATTTTTTCAAATTGTGTTTTTGTGAATAATGTATGTTAGAAAGAGACAATGGTTTTGAATATCGTGCTGTCCTTGTCACTCGTCGTGTTGGTATGTATTTTTTTTATTTACTTTTCACTTTAGTTTAAACATAAATTCAAATATTTTTCTAGTTGGTTTAAAAGTGCAACTATCGAGCAAGATATCCCTGCTTCCCGATTGAGAAAATTCCCTATCATTACGAGATTTCTCCATCTATCATCTCCATTTCAAATTTAAGAATTCAATAACACTTTACCCCTCTCAGGGTACCCAAGACTCTTTGCTTTACAGTCTCACGTCTCATTAGAAAAGAAGAAAAATAATCGAACATTTGAACTCTAATGTGCAACAGAAAATAGACACTAAAGTATCCAGGCAATTTTACAGGCCACTGTATCTATTTCACACAAAATATCTAAACATTACTACTTACCCCTTTTATCGCTACGATACAAAGCACGCCCAACAATATTTTCCAACGTAATTCTTATTCTACACATATTCCCAATACAAATATGATAATAATCAATCATGTTCTTTTTCTAGGTATCATCCAACAACGGCTTCCAAACGTACGAGGTACCAAACTACCAAAATACATACATAACCCTCCCAACCAACCCACCAGTCGAAAACAACCCCTATCTTCAAATAAATACAGCTCAAAATCCCATACCACAAGATAACTTACAACCTTTTAACATAAGACAGATTTTATTGAACAGAATCCTATCAAGCCCATCGGTACAGACGATTTTGGATCATAACTCAAATGGGTATGGTGCAAATTCCGTTGATTGTAACAGTAATCCGATTGAACCGTCTCTAAGAAACAATTATGAAGCGTCTCCTATAGATTATGAACGTTTGAATAACGATCTGAATACCAAGAATAAGGATAATGAATCTAATGTAGAAAATGAAGGAAAACGTCGAAAACATAAAAGGAGAAAGAATTCTAAGTCAAGAAGAAAACCAGACGATAATGTAAATAATGATAATCATAATGAAACAGAAGATAATAACAAAGAAACTGGTAAAAGACCAAAAAAGCGTTCAAGAAGACCTAAACAAGATTCTTCTAAAGACAATCAAGCTGACAATAATGAGAATTTAGACAAAAATAACACTAAAAAGCGTAAAAACAAACATAATGAGACAAACGTTGAAGACAGTACTACTGAAAACCCTAAACCTAGAAGAAGACATAAGAAGAAACATAAATCAGATGCCAATTCTACAGATACAGCGAATTTGGAACAACAGCTACCGCAACTAAGAGTAATCAACGATGAATTGAACTTAGCTAATTTCTGTGAAGGCATCACTGAAGAGTGTAGACAAACAAGGAATTTGAAAAAAGAAAATATCGATATACAAAAGCCTATAGCAAATCTAGTTGACAATTTCCCCAACGGTTTCAGCTTTAAAACCTTCCAGAATCTATATAACAATCCAGCCATGACAAATTTCTTAGCAAACTACGAGAATATTTATAAAAACATGCTTTACACTAATAATCCTATAAATGAACCACGAAATGTGGGTAAGAAAAAGCCTAAAAGTACTAGAAAAGCTCAAAGGAAAACCACCCTTAATAACAATAATTCAACTGTAGCTACTAATGATAAAATTACTCCACCAAATCCCATCAACTCTAACATAAATGAAACTACAGAAAAACCGACCCAAATCGACGATGCACCACAAGCAAATACCAACTTAACTACTGAAGCGGAAAGTATAAATTCAATTGAGAAACCGATAGATGATAAAGCGAATTTAATAGACACTAAAGATTTGGAAACAGATGAACCGTTTCTGAATTACTATGACGGTTATATTGATGACTATTATCCACTTTTTACTGACAACGCTGCTTATACGGCTAACAACAGAGAGGTGTATGTCAAACATATGGGTGACATAAAATACTATTACACTATAGATAAAAACGATCCAGAAAGATTTGGATTACCTGGAATTAAAGCAAAAGGATATAATACCAACAAGAAATATGATGAAATTGAAGGCATAGATGCTAAAGATGAAACAAAAGAAGAAATAGTACAATTCCAAACTCCCCCATTACTAGAAACACCAGATTTCGAAACGAGAAAGGTGGAAATAGCTGAAATCAACCCTGATGCTTACTACAATAAGGAAGAATATCCAAAAACATCAACATACTCTCCAGCAAAGCACACAGAAGTAAAGAAGAATGGTTTAAATACGGCAGAAGATAAAATTGAAACTGTATTCGCGAGATCTAAAGTTGCTAAGTATGGAACTGCGTACAAAGTAGAAGAGAATGAGAAATCTTCTGTAGAAGCGAAAGAAGTTAAAGAAGAATTGAAAGAAGATAGTGTTAAAGATGGTGGTACTACTTATGTTATAGCTAAAAGTTTAGGTTACAGGTATTAAGGTTATAAAGAAATTACTGTCTTCGCCATTTTAAAAAAGACTATGCATAGTGAACATAAAACATTGTATGTCAATATTAATGACCGATCTCAAGCCAAAATCTATGAATAAGAATCGATTTCGTATATAAATTGTATGGAGTTTATTTGTTAAAAAAACTTGCTTAATTTTTCAGTTTAAGCAAAATACTTTGTACAAAATGTTTGACATATGGATCGACGCAATTTTTTCTAAGATTTGGGAGGTCAATTACTACCTTTTACCCATAAAGCCAACATACATAAATATGACTTTTTAGAAATAATTTTAGACAAGTATTTAAAGTTATTTATTTTATTAAAATATTATTTTTTATAATAAATATTATTTTATTTTTCTTTTCCTTGTCAAATAACTAAGTCAACGTAAAATATATTGGACACAATTCCAGGCTCCGTGCTTCTGCTGAGATTTTTCGAAAAACCGAAAAAAAAACAGTAATACTTTGCCCGACCCAGGAATCGAACCCGAGACCCCTTGTCCGGCAGTCGCGGCTATCGATTCTCAGTCCAAATCAATAAAAAAATGGAGGGCAATTTTTTTTTTGGAAAAACTCGGAAATCGATCGTTATTTAACTAGGTTAAAAACGCGGCATTACACACCCAAACTCAAACACGTATTTGATATTATTTATTACCATTTCCCTAAAAACCTTTTTTTGACGGATTATTCTGAAATACTGGCAAACTTATTTAATTTACTAGCTATAATTTTTACTTCCGCGCGGTTTCACCCGCTCTGCTCAGCTCCTATTGGTCCTAACGTGATGTTTTATAGGCTATAGCCTTCCTCGATAAATGGACTATCCAACACAAAAAGACTGCCAAACTTAAATAATTTATTATAGCCGTGTTTTTACCTATTGAACAGAAACCCTATTTGAAATCGAACATTTATGACTACTGTGACATGCCCCTGAGTTTTGTTGTGGTTTCAAAACTACACCTGTATATTATTATGTCTGCAAAATTCCCTCGAGCCTGTTATCACAAGTATACAGTTTGAAAGTGATTGTTAAACTATCGTTTATTGTTTACTTTGTTTAGTAATAGTTTATTAACCGGTAAATATACGATGGTATATTAATTTTATCTGTTGTCAAGTGTACGAGAGCCATGCTTCGGCACGAATGGGCTGGCTCGACCGAAGTGATTCGATTGCCTCACAGAAAACCACCGTGAAAAAATAATGCTTACGTTGTGTTTCGTTGCATGAGTGAGGTTACCGCAGGCCAAATTAAATGGATTACAAGTTCTCTTAAGAAAAACAATAAAACCACTGTACAATTTCAATTAAAACATATAATATTTATTTATTACAATACATATTTATTTATTAACACAAACAAAATTTTCATAAATAAATAAATTAATAAACCCAGGGCCCACAACCGCAAGAATTGATTGGAGAAATCACAGAATTAATTGGGGCTAGCATTGGATTTACCGGGGCCAACATTGGATTATAAGGCGCCAACATTCCATAATCACCCAGACCCAACCCTGGAATAATCACGTCGGGGGATGCAGATGGAAGAGTATTGGATAGCAAATTGCTTACCACCAGAAGCTGTAAAGCATTAGCCAGGTTATTAGCTACGGAGCTATCTTGAATAATAGTAGTGGCTGGAATGGATAATTGGTTGGGTAAGACTGCCTCCATTCCATAAGGTAGGTCGACTATGGGTGGGTAATTCTGGCCAATTATGACCTGGTTTTGTAATAATGTGTCTGCAACTGGGACTGGCATTGGAAGGATGTTCTGTCCACATCCAGGCACGATGCGGTTCAGGCATTGTGCGGAGATGGTCTGTAAATAAAGGTTACGTGTTATTAGTCCATTTTGAATTAAGTATTACAATTTGATTGCTTGTTTCTAGACGTTTTGACAATCTCGAGGTAGGTATTGTGGAGATTTTATAAACTATGGCGGCTTAAGATTTCTTTTCATTCAAAGTAAGTAAAATAAAAATAAATATCTTTATGCCTTTTGTACCCGAAAGGGTAGGCAGATGTGCACATTATGGCACATAATGCCACTATACAAATGTAAACCCACTTTTCACAATTTATGGTATAAGTCCCATGTAATAGGGGGTGAGCCTACTGCCATATTTTGGGCACAAAACCAGACTCCGTGCTACTACTGAGAAATTTTCGAAAAACCGAAAAAAGCTCAATAATATCTTGCCCGACTCGGGGATCGAACCTGAGACCCCTTGCCCGGCAGTCACAAGCTGTTATGTTATACAGCTTATTAACGATTTCAAATATCAATACTCACATTAAACAAAGCGAATTGAAGGCAAACCAAGGCAATGATTTTTCCAGTCATTTTTAATGTTTCAAATAACTTCTTGTTATGAATACTGTATTTCTTTCATTGTAAAACTTACTTTATATACTTAATTATTATCTAAAGTTTGTAATAACTTATCTAGTTAGTGATATGTTAGGTATTTCTTAAGTTATATTGCGTAATTAGCGTTTCAATTTGCTGATAATGGTCACGTGGAAAACTGTTTGTCACCACTTTTTGCGGTGTCGAAAGAGGCGATTAAGGAAATGCATATTTGACAGAGACTGGGTAGCAACGTTCTTTGATAAACGTAAACTATGGTCTTCTACTATCCTTTCCTTTTTGTGGAGGGAACATCATCAAATGCTATTTTTCGCCTTGGGTGAGATGAGAGAGAGTGTCAGACTCTTGTTAACTAATAAAAACCGCCCCGTGTGTTACCTGCTTAAAAGCAAATAATGTTTACACTATTTTAATTCATCTAAAATAAGTACGGTACTTTTAGTGACATCTATTAGTAATTTGACTGCACGGTTGGTGCGGTGGCTGGGCAACTGGCTGCCGCGCAACGGGTAGCGGGTTCGATTCCCGCACGGAGCAACTCTTTGTGTGATCCACAAATTGTTGTTTCGGGTCTGGGTGTCATGTGCATGTGAACTTGTATGTTTGTAAACGCACCCACGACACAGGAGAAAATCCTAATGTGGGGCAATGTTATATAAAAAAATAAAATAAAAAAAAATCTGTTACGGCCTAAGAAAACTGAAACATGGTTACATTAAGAGCGCCATCTATTATAGAAATCCTGTATCTATTTTAGTGAGTAACCCAGTAAAAACTTTTTTGAGAAGAATTTTTTTAAGAAAATTCATCGCGTTTTTTTTCGAGCACATCCATTTATTTATTTAAATATAATTTATTAAAACATGGCTCTCCTACACTTAAAACGAGCATACATTACTACTTTTTGCTACTCTATTGGTTGAAATATAGAGAAGGAACCTTACAAAGGAAAATAAACCACAACAACTGGTATTAAAGCACTTTATTTTATACAAATGATCTTTTCAAAAATGATACTGGAACGTTTTGATTTTAGACCAGCCGTTGCTGTTGCCGGGACTGTAGAATGACGTCAAACCCGGGGAGAAGTTCCACGTCATTGGTCTGAAGAACCACGAGGCTGTAGTTGGCAACGCTGGGTGAATAAATTGTGCTGGAACATTAAAATACACCAACTAACTAGGTACCCTTTTGTCGGTTAAAAATTTTAGTTTTTTTATGGTATAAAACGGTAAACGAGTAGATGGAGCACTTGATGTCAAAAGTCAAAAAAGTCAAAATCATTTATTTCAAATAGACCAGGAAGGCACTTTTGAACGTCAAAGCAAATATAATAATATTAATAACGTCTGTCTGTCGGTTAGTCCTCTAGTGAAGCTATTTGATCGTTCCAAAGTGTAGATTCCTATGGAGAAGAACGAGCAAGAAACTCCATAGGTTACTCTTTTTCAATCAGATTTACAATACAATTATTGGTTACATGGTGGATAATTGCCGATGGTAAGTAATTGCCGCTGCCTATGGATACCCGAAACAAAACGCATGCGTAGTTTCACGTCGGTTTTCTGTAAGGCCGTGGTATCACTCCTGTCGAGCCGACCCAGCAGTGCTGAACTATACTATACTACTATTCTTGGTTGTTGTTCAAGTTTTTGAGATCGTTGTGAATAGACAAACGGATTGTGTATTTTATTGTGCGCCTTAAATTCCTAACCCCCAAAAGGCCGGCAACGCACTTGTAAGTTGTAACGCCTCTAGTGTTTCAAGTGTCCATGGACGGTGGCAATTATTGCTTACCATCAGGTGATCCGTCTGCTCGTTTACTGGGTTATACCACAGAAATATTGAATCCACAATCGGCTTAAAATTAATTTCTATTTTTGAGATCTTAAAGAAATTTTAAAAAGTTTAAAAACATGAGGTGAAAGATGGTAAAAATAGGCGGTATACGCTCCTGTTATGGCTAAAGATAGTTAAAGGAATTAAAATGGGTAAGGGGCTTATCCCTTACCTATTAAAATATAAAAATGGCTTTGGACTTATCCAAAGCCATTTTTAAGCTGTATGCTCTTTTTTGACGTGGTGAAAGCAATAGTGTAGATGTAAGTGAGATAATGTAAGAAAATTATGTAAGATAGTAAAATTAGATGGTAAAAATGTGTAAGAGTTCAGTCCAAAGTCATTTTAAAGCGTCATGCTCCTTTTTTGACGTTGTAATCTAAAAAAATGGTGTAGAAGATGGTAAAAATGGATGGTAAAAAAATAGGTAACACTTAAGTCCAAACCCATTTTTAAGCGTCATTCTCTCATTTCGACATGAAGATTTAAAGTAGCAGTGTAAAATATAGTAAAATGGGTAAGAGTGAAGTCCAAAGCAATTTTTAATCTCCATACTCTTATTTTGATATGAAGATTCAAGTTAGTAAGTGTAGAAGATAGTAAAAATAGATAGAAAAAATGGGTAAGAGGTAAGTCCAAAGTCATTTTTAAGCGTCATTCTCTAATTTTAACATGAAGATTCAAGGTAATAGTGTAGAAGATAGATGGTAAAAATAGGTAAGAGTTAAGTCCAAAGCCATTTTTAATCTTCATGCTCTTATTTTGACATGAAGATTTAAGGTAGCAGTGTAGAAAATAGTAAAAATAGATGGTAAAAATGGGTAAGAGGTAAGTCCAAAGCCATTTTTGAGCTTCATGCTCATTTTTGACTTGGTAATAATTAAGTGTAAAATATAGTAAAAATAGATGGTAAAAATAGGTAAGAGTTAAGCCTGAAGCCATTTTTGAGCTTCATGCTCATTTTTGACGTGCTAATCTAAAGAAATGGTGTAGAAGATAGTAAAAATAGATGGTAAAATAGGTGAGAGTGAAGTCTAAAGTCATTTTTAAGCTTCATACTCTCATTTTGACATGAAGATTAAAGGTCGCAGTGTAGAAGATAGTAAAAATAAAGGTAGCAGTGTAGAAGATAGTAAAAATAGGCTGTAAAGATGGGTAAGAGGTAAGTCCATAGTCAGTATTGGACATTACGCGGCGGGCTCGGTGTGGTGGTCGCCATGCAAGACATTGGTCCATGCCGGTCAAGCCCCAAGTTTGTCCGAGGTTTCAACGGGATTGGATGATGATGGTACATTTTATGCACATCTGCAATTGTTTAAACATTTTATTAAACATGTACAATTTTATTTGTAGTTTGTTTGGGATAAGCTGATGTTTTCATGGTTGTATCTACTGTAGATCCTGGCTTACAGGAGTTGTAGCGGTATGGGAGGTTGTGGCGGGCTTGTCCCATTAAAAAAAAAGCGAATAAAAGGTTGCCTATGATTTTTATATCATGTTTTAACTGCTATTTGTAATTTTGAAACGATTTTTAGCTGTCCCAGTTATCCAGTGGTTATGTAAGGTATGAGTATGGCTTTTCGGTTTTCAAATAGCTCTCATATTTTGGTCACATCTCTTTACACAGTTTCGAAGTACAATCAAGTGCCTTTGTCCCATAGCCATATGCAATGCGTCGCCTTTTATCCTCGAAGGGGTAGGCAGAGATGCACATTACGGCATGGAACGTCTCGACCAACGACGCATTCGCAAGCCGTATATATGTCATATAAAATACAATGACTCTCAATTATTAATATAAAAGATCTTATTCTATGGTGTTTATTTATAATATATTGCCTTTATTTAACCGTAGTATGGTGGTGGCGCTCCCGGGTAATAGGGCAAGCCCGGGATGTAGTTATACCCAGGAATATAACCCGGGTATCCGTATGGAAACCATGCTTCGATACTCTGAAAAAAAAATACATTTAAACAAGAAAGCCGAAAGGTGGTGGTGACGCCAATAACCACTTTTTATGTGAAGGGAAAGTCATCCAATGTCTTTTCCCGCCCTTGGGCGAGGCGAGAGGGAGTGTCAGACTCTTACTGACTAAAAACCACCCCATTCCTACTCCTGCTTTTCGAGCTGGATCCCCGGTAACCCGCTAGGTAGTCCGCAGCTCCGGATAACCATAGTTCCCAAGGTACATAAGACTTATAATATGACTGGTAAATAGGGATGTTATATTTAGTTTGGATTTGATTATCCTAACATTATTAACCTTTTTACGCTTTATCTTCTCAACCAATGAAATTTTGCATAATTATGTATCATAGTTGGGATGGTCGTAGAGGCCCGGAAACCCGGCTTAAGACGCCATGGCTAAGTACCAATGTAATTTTTTCTAAGTTATATTTTCTTTCGAAGCATATTTAGACACCACCGACTAACGGTGGAAGAAAAACATCGTGAGGAAACCTGGGCTTATAATTTCTAAATATAAGTTTCAAATCGTCAACCTGCATTGAGCAAGTGTGGTGATTATTGCTCAAACCTTCTCCGTACTAGAGAGGGAGTACAAATAGATATAAGCTAATTTAAAACTAATAATTTAAAAATAAGAATCCTTACCTCAATAAAAGCCATTATAGCAGCAATGAGAACGAAAATTCTCAACAGCGCCTCCATTTTTAAAGATGTCTTCTTTTTCCCAAAATTCTAAGGTACTACCACACCGCGCGATAAGGCGGCGCCTTATAAATACCAAAACCACCTCTAATAATCAAATAATACGAGTTAATTTCCCTAATACATGTAAGTTATTTCACGGTGTATCAAAGAACAAGTTTGACTTCAGATTAACGGTATTGTTCGATTAAACTTCGATTATTAAATGTTCGATTTCGATTTGTAATTCCCGGTTTAATAATAATAACAACATAGAATTTGTTTTATTATACAAACGTGTGGGAGAGCCATGTTTTGGCACGAATGGGCCGGCTCGACCGGAGTGATACCACGGCCGAGCAGAAAATCGACGTGAAACAACGCTTGCGTTGTGTGAGTGAGGTTACCGGAGGCTCAATTACTTATCCCCTTCCCAATGTCCGATTTCTCAACAACCCTTAAATTCACCCCCATAAGGCCGGCAACGCACTTGTAACACCTTTGGTGTTTCGGTTGTCCATAAGCGGCGGCGATTGCTGACCGTCAGTTGATCCGTCTGCTTGTTTACCGGCTTATACCGGTTTATGGAATGGCAAACAACTGAGGAGGGAACGTTATTGAATGATTTTTCCCGCCTTGGGAGAGAGGGAGTGTCAAACTCTTTCTGACTAAAAAACCCCGTTTCTTTTCCTGGTTTTTTAACACTCGATCAAAGAAAGTGTCGTCCCGGTCGCGTCGGTTTAATCGGTCGTTACAAACTCAGAAACGACAAAATGTAACGATATGGTTAGCTAGCAAATGAAGTGATTCTTAAGACAAAATATTTAATGTGATCAATTTAATGGTAATTTGACCAAACAAGTGCTTAAATCTTAATCTTTTTACAGTAGGGATGAACGGGGTATGAAAATTAAAAAAATTTAGTCTGTCAGTTAGATAATGAAAAAATATTAGACACGTATTTTTTAATTTTGTTATATAAGTCAAAAAGCCTTAGGTAAAACCAATCGAAGTTTAGAAGTGGGAGCAAGTACGTCATATTTACGTATAAAATGCCATTTCTGACGTCACGCGATATTTCAAATCATTTATCTTCAAAGGTATTTGTTTCCATAAGAAAATTAAAATTAGGTACGTGTTTGTTTTCAAATAATCTACAAGACGGACATTCAAATAAAAATTAGTCATCTACCCTATTTTACAAACTACTTGGGTCAGGATGTATTATCTGTTTATGTCATTTTTCATTCTCCCCTTTTCATTACTAGATTCCGAAGTCTGATTACATCGACGTATCTTAAATTTACTTCTTTTTCATGTTATTCCTCTCAGTAGGGTAAAAAAAAAACATAAATAAAACGCAATATCACAATAACAACAATTTTATTCAACAAAACACAATAAATTACTTTAAACCTAACAACTCAAATTTGAAAACAGCGCCATCTATGTTTTGAAACGCGAACTATTTCACTAAAACAAATCGTTCATTGAAAACAGATCCTGATCGGCAAAAACAGCATAAGGAGATTGGAAGTCCTGTCGTGGATTCAAAGAACCGAAAGAGTAAGAATCTGAATAAGATTTTACAGGTGCCAAAGCTTCATAAGGCGACATTAACGCCAAGCCATTTCTAGTAGGTTTATAACTCTTTGACAAACCCTGTTCAGGGTAATTTGAACCTCCAATAAAATTGGAATTCGGTACAGTTGGTACTGAACACGGAGGTGCATAAGGACTGTTTTCGCTTGCAGCTTTAGCTAGTAATGATTCTTTGGGTGGTGGTGAATTTAGAATATTACTAACGATAAGTAATTGTAAAGCAACAGCTAAATTGTTAAGCAATTTTGCATCAACGCTTGATTTTTCTGCTTTAAGTTCTGTTTTTGGAGCAACCAAATTAGGTAGACCTATCGCGGTTAGCGGCGGCGGAGCGGACACAGGTCTAGGTTGATTGGTCGGTGGCAAGGATTGCTGTAATTTAGAAACCAGATTAGGAAGAGCTAAGGCTGCAAGTGTTTGTGGTGAAGGCGGAGGTCTTGGTTGACTGGGTGCACATGGTTGGCTCGGTGGTGGTGGTTGAGCTGGTACAGCAATTGTGTGGGGTTGGGGCAACCCCATCAGTTGAAGGTACTGCTGGACTGTTGGTTGAGGGTATGATGATAGTACCTAGAACAAAAAAACGAAGATTTAAGTGCGTAATTCGTCTTATAAGTAGAAAAAAAAACAATAATAAATGCATGGACTTAAGTCGATTGTAGCGCCATCTAGTCAACGCCAAAAATTAAGATAACCAACGTATAATAAGAGAAGTCCTTTGTTATTGGTTCCTTATCGAATGTTAAAAAAAATACGGTTTACTCACGAACATGAATGGGGAAAAGCTCTACTAGTTTCGAGTCACAGAGGGACTCTTTATCAAGACGCAATGACGTCACGCAGCCAGCTGACTACTAGTAGTAGGCTGCGCGACGTCACCGCGTCTGCGCACGCTGCTCATGATGAAGACAGTGATTTTTAGTTTATCTCTCTATCCCACTGAAACTGCCTCGTTGGTCGAGTGGTCGCAAGTGGGACTGCCGGACAAGGGGTCGCGGGTTCGATTCCCGGGTCGGGCAAAGTATTGCTGGACTTTTTTCGGTTTTCCGAAAATTTTCTCAGTAGTAGCACGGAGTCTGGAATTGTATCCAGTATATGGCAATAGGCTCACCACCTATTACATGGGACTTATAACACAAATGGTGAAAAGTGCACATTGTATAGCGGCATAACGTGCCGTAATGTGCACTTCTGTCTACCCCTTCGGGGATAAAAGGCACAACGTTACACTACCTATCCCATAAAAAACACAAATAAACATACCTTTAAAACAAAACACTGTATCAATAAAAAACAAATGAATGCTCGTGCCATTTCGAACTTACAGAACACCGATTAAAGAAAAATTACAATTTGATTGGTAATTTATATTGAAACATCATTGATACGTCAGGAGTCTGTTATCTTTACTCTATCAAGACGTGATCACAATCTTAAGATGATGATTTAAAGATAAAATAGTATGTGTGATTTATCTTTGTAAGAGTATATGATAGGAAAGATCGGTGTTGATAATTTTTATTATTTTTTACCATGAAGCAAATACAAAGAGGAGATGTCGTAATTGATTTTCTCTTTGACATAATGCGTGACGCTTTATGAGGAGCAACCACGAATCTCTCTATTTTCTATCTAGTGGTCCTATACTACAAAAAGGTGAATAGGTACTTTCGTGTGTTCCATCTTCGGCCACATCTTCGCTTCGCCGTCCTGGCAGTAAGCGGGTTGGTGGCCAAACGCAGACTTACCAACGTTAAAAAAAGATTAAATTGTGCCACTTTCTGAGCCTGACACTTTTTTACCTAAAATAGGTAATAACTAAATACCATGGGAAACCCTGAATTAAATTCCATAAATTCGGTTAACATATAAATCATTGAATATATTTGTAGTAGATTATAAATTCATAACTTCCGTACCGGATAACAGGCCGTAATAAATTATGAACGGTTTTTGTAAAAGCCAATTTATTGCGGAAATTGTATTGGAAGTTATTGTGGATTAATTAATAACTCATTTGTTCATACAGAATTATAATAAAACTAGCTTCCGCCAGCGGCTTCGTCCGAGTTGTGCGTTGGGATAAAAAGTATCTTATTACCCAAGTCAACTCATATTTTCTTTTTATGGCTTTTTTTTAGAGGTTAAAAATCATCTAATTACTGCTCCCGCCTTGAGTGTCAGACTCTCACTGACTAAACACCACCCCGTTAGGAACGGGGTGGTGTTTAGTCAAGTCAAGTTTAGTGTTTAGTCAATTCAAGCAGGAGTAGTCCTGCTTTGAGCCACAGCCCTGGTAATCCCTTAGGTTTTCCGCAACTCTGGATCAGACGAACCCTTTGCAGTTACGCTTACAATAACAAAATCGTTTAACTAGGCAGATGATACAATTTTATACGATCATAATTCAACGAGTCTTGGTTTCGATTCTTGCACGGAACAACTCTTTGTGTGATCGACAAATGGTTGTTTTGGGGCTGCGTATCATGTGTATAGCTTGTATGTTTGTAAACTGTGCAACTACGACACAGGAGAAAATCCTAGTGTAGGGCAACGTTTGAAAAAATGTATGTATCAGCCACAAGACGTCCACTACTTACCATAGACCTTCCCTAGTGACTTCCTGACATCAACTTATCAAAATAAAATTAAAGTAACATTACAACAAAAATTATAACACTTGCCTAATAACACGATTCGCTGTAAAAATATCACTAACGTAATCATTTCAATGTCAATGTGTCAATATTATATCAATATTAGTTAATAAATAATGTGGTAGCAAAAATGTGGTATATAAGGAAATTTATTAAAACTTATCAGAGAAAGACAAAATGGCTTTCAGGCTTCTATTTGTTTGTGCAGTTTTAGTTTGTACGGTAAGTTGAATTAATTATTATATTATCCTCCACAGGCGAAGCTTCTGGGCTACTGAACTGGGGGAGTCAGACGTCTGCTTGGTAGGGGTTAGCCTAGTCTAGTAGTCTAGTCTTCCACACGCGCCAGTCGAGGAAAGGAAGCAGCCATTGAAGGCTACTGGCATGGTGGGAACCGTCGCAAAATGCTTTAAAACTGCAAGGCCAACCCGGTTCGCGGACTATCTGGAACTGCGGACACTACCTAGCGAGTTTACCGGGGCTCCGGCTCGAAGGGCAGAAGTAGGAACGGGTGTTTTTTAAGTCAATAAGAGGCTGACGCTCCCCCTCGCCTCAGTCAAGGTGGGACAAGTTGTTGGATAATTTTCCTCCCTAAAAAAGGCAAGGCGTGAAGATTATGGCACATGAGAGGCATGTATAGGAGGCCATTCATAATCCAACAGTTGACTGTCACAATCTAATTATGTCTTAAATAATAATTTTAATAAAAGTTTTTTCTTCTTTCAGACAACAGCCCAATTTCCGCCGTCACGGATTCAGCCACAGCTACGTAATCAATTACCTAAAATCTGCAACTCACCTCCCAAGATCTGCGACCCGCCGCCACGGATCTGCGACACACCAAGAATTTTAAACCAGCCACCGCAGATATGTGATTCACCACCAAGAATTCTTAACCCAGCATCACAGATCTGCGATCCGCCTACAAGATTATTCAACCCACCTTCACTTTGTGATCAACCACCTCGTTTGTTTAACCCACCACAATTATGTGAGTCACCACCTAGAATCTGCGACTCACCGCCTCTCATTTACAACCCACCGCCTCAAATATGTGATTTGCCACCAAGAATCTGCGACCAACCACCACGTATCATGAACCAACTCCCACAAATCTGCGATACACCTCGTCTAATCAATCCGCCGCAGATCTTAAATCCGCTGCCATGTGACCCAACACCTCAGATCTGCAACTCACCTCCTAAAATCTGCAACTCGGAAACACAAGTAATTGTGGACAATTCTCTTTCTACTGCCCTCGCTAATGCTTTACAAATGTTGCTAATGAATAATCTAATCGAGAAGTCAATGAAGTTACCATGTGGATGCGACTCCATACCCATCCAAGGTCAAATCTATCCTCCAATAATTGATTATTTAAATCCTCAAGTGGATTATATTAATCCTTATGCTCCTTGTGAGCCTATAATAACTCCTTGTGAAGTTATACCCCCTTGCCCATGCGAGCAGGTTGTAGAAGTTATACCCAATGTCTATTATCCAGAAGTAATGTCTATACCTAATATTGGATGCGGATGTGAGCCCAATTACATAGGCATACCGAATTATGGGTGCGGATGTGATCAAAACTACGTAGGTATACCTAATTATGGATGTGGATGTGACTATGGGCAGAATTATGGAGTACCATATGGATGCGGATGTGATGTGAGTCCTTATGGCTTGCCTAATGTTGGTTGCGGATGTGGAAAGTTTGGCAAACAGAATATCGGTGAATTGTTAGCCAGTATGTTAGGATCAAGATTTGGCTGTGATGGGCTTATTCCATCTTGTGGATGTTCAAACTTGGATCCTCTAAGCCTTATAGAATCCTGTTTGTCTACCAATAAGTATGGGATCTACTGATCTTGTATTTTTGTTGGATAGGTGATTATTAAGTCCTTATTAATTAAGTGATATTTTAATGTATTTTTTGTATTAGTATTGTTATGTATTGAAAAAGAAAGAAGAAATAAAAGAATTAGTTAAAATTTATTTGGTTTTAATTTTAATTTTATAAAAACTATCGTGAGACATACTTACTAAATTAACTAAAAAATTACGGTTTACTAAGTAGACTGCGCGAAGTCGCCGCGTCAGCGCACGCTGCTAATTATGAAGAATCCCTCATTGAATCGAAACTAGCTTTTCTCTATTGATGTACGTGAGTATACCGTGCTTTTTAGGTAATTTATTTGGTTTTATTATAATTAAGTCAAAGTCAATAATATCACTCTATGCTCATGTGCCATGGGCCATCACTAAATAGTATAAAACAAAGTCACTTTCTCTGTCCCTATGTCCCTCTGTAAGTTTAAATCTTTAAAACTACGCAACGGATTTAGATGCGGTTTTTTTAATAGATAGAGTGATTCAAGAGGGTGGTTTATATGTATAATACATGCATAATATATCACTATTGCACCCATGCGAAGCTGGGGCAGGTCGGTAGTTGGAAATAAGACACAAAATTAGGTAAAAAAAAACTTTAATTATTTCTTACAAAACATAAATTATTTCTTAAACTAACCTCTTATATTACCTAGCATACCCATTAACGTATTGAGTAGAGCATTAACATTAGCCGTACCTAATTGAGCATTGGGACACGCTGGAGAAACGGCCGTAGGTATTACAGGCGGCGGAATGACACCTGGCGTAATCATGTTTGGCGTAATCATATTTGGCGTAATCATGTTTGGCGTAATCATATTTGGCGTAATCATATTTGGCGGAATTACGTTTGACGGAATCATGTTTGATGGAATTACGTTTGGCGGAATAACGTTAGGCAAAATCATATTATGCGGATTCAAACTAGGCACAGAAGGATAAAAGTTAGACGGAACATAATTACCAACAATATTGGACTGAGCAATATTACTATTCACTATTTTTGGCATAATTAGATTATTGAGAGCAGGCGACGCTAAATCGTTTAACACAGGCAAAGTTAGTTTGTTATTGCAATCTGAACTGTATTTATTTTGCAATAGGTTGCAAACTATCATCAATTGTATTGTGTTGGCTAAGTTCTCACAGATAGAGGGTGAGCAGTCTGTGATGAGAGTGGTTCTAGGGGCCGGAATGATCTTAGGAAGAGGGATAATGTTCGTGCTGGGCGGATCAATCACGTTGGGCGGTAAATTAATGAGTTTTCCATTTTCTAGATCTGCGATTGGCCTTGTGTATTGTGGGCGGAAAACTTGTGATGTTGCTAGCTGAAAAAAATGTTATACCATTTAATTTTCTATTTAGTATTTGTCTTGGTAGTTTACCCAATTCGTAATGACTGGTAGTGCACCAGAGACGTTACAAGTCCGCTGACTTGTAACGCCTCTGGTGTTGCGGGTATCCGTGGACGGGGTTGATTGCTTATACCATCAGGTGATCCGTCAAATAAAGTAATTATTTGAGTGATTGCAAGACGTCTACAGTTTGACTGGGGGTGGTGGTTTTACAAAAAAATTAGCGTAGCGTGTCAGGATAAAAAGTAACCTATGTATTAATCTAGACCATAATCTACCCTTGTCCCAAATTTCATCCCGATCCCTTCTGCAGTTTTGACATGATTGACTAATAAAGTTTGAACAAAAAGTTTTTGCATTTAGTAAGCAATTGTTTTTGGAACAAAAACGTTACTAAGGAATAGTTTAAGTAATCATCAAATATCTCTGAATAGGACAATTAAAAGATGAATGTACAATGTTTTATTTACCTGATTATGTAAAATCACAGTCGATATAATTAAAATGGACTTCATTTTCCTTACAATATTGCTAAACACTATATTACAATATAGATTTCAGAATTAAAGTAATATTTATAATGTAATTTCAATTGATTTTATTGCATTGCTATCTAAGCTTCGTGTCTTATCGAAGTTTTTATTTAAAGATATTATAATTGTTAGAAATTATATCATGATTGTAATTATGAAATGTTATTTCGATAAATCATTGATGTAATAATCATCACGCTTGGTTTTATTCAGCGAAGGGGTAGGCAGATGTGCACATTTAATGTTACGCTATGAATCGTGGTGGCCCAGAGGTCTAAGATGCTCGCTTCTTGTAATATGTATATGAGTTAGCTGGTTCGCGGGTTGTACCAATGGCAAGTACTGTCTGACATTTTCCGAATTATAAGTACTTTCTAAGATTGAACAGTAAAGGAAAACATCGTGTGTTTTTTGAGGGGGAAAATCATCCAATGACACGTCCCGCCTTAGAATAGGCGGGAGGGAGTGTCAGACTGTTACTGACTAAAAACCACCCCGTTCCTTCTCCTGCTTTGAGTCGGAGCCCCGGTAACCTTTTACGTTGTCCGCAGCTCCGGATATCGTGTGGAAACCTGGGCTCATAATTTCTAATTATAAGTTTGAAATCGCCAACCCGCATTGAGCAAGTGTGGTGATTAATGCTCAAACCTTCCATGTCTGAGAAGAAGCCTTTGGTTAACGCCACTTTATATATTATAGTGTTGATGTGATGTGATGTGTGTGTGAATGTAACACCCATTTTTTCCATAAGTTGTTCTTAACAGTGGGCTAATATTTTCATATATCGAATAGGGTAATAGGGTATAGGGTATACCTGAACTAATGGGCCTCTAATTTCTTTTTAATTTTGCAAGGTTTAGAGCAGATGTGATGAAAAAAAAACAACAAAATAGCACAACCTTAAATCATTTATTTACAAAACAATAGGCTTGACTAACGGCGCATATTCCGGGCAAACAGGAGCAGCAATAACCAAATCACAAGCTGCCACAGGTAGATATGCACCAGTCATCACATCATCCATACTTGGGCTGAAATATTTCGCTACCAAAGGCAAAGCTGACTGAAAATAACCCAAACTCCTTGGTAACTCAACAGCCAAAGGAGGCAGAATGAGTTGGTCTTTGCAGCAACAGCACTGAGGATTCGGAATGTTGTCTATGGTTTCAACAATGGCGGGGAATGGTGTTGCCAGTCTAGAAAAACATGGGAGTTTTTGGGGACATTGGCATGGGGAGCGGAAGATTGGTATTGTTTGTCCTGGTGTTAGCTGTAAAAGAAAATTAATCATAGTATAGATACGATCCTAGATTTGCGCTTAAAAACAATATCCTGGGATATTATAAAATAAAATATGAGATTTAACCGACGAGCATGCATGAAAAGACTGATGACTGTTGATGATGCGAAAGAGGTATGTAAGATTCGTAGCAATTGGCGTTCCATTGTCTCTGTCTACTCCCTTGGGACAAAGGCGTGAGGTTATGTATGTATGTATGTATGAGACTTACAGTAAACTACTTAGTGAAAAGTGCGAACCTGTTAAATTTTATAAAACACAAGTACGCATCATCATCATTTTCTTCAAAAGGGAAAAAGGTGTGTTATCTTACTGTTATAATAATGATTAACTATAATTTGATTACAAATTTCATGACACGAACGTAACTGTTTGATGAGGAACTCGACTAGTTTCAAGCCATGCTGAAGGCTCATTATTCATGCAGTAGCAGCGCAACAATTGCCGCGTCTTGTGTCCCGGAATGCTGAAACTAGTCAAGTTCTTCGTCAAACAGTTACGTGAATAAGCCTTTAATATAATAATTAATGATTAACTAGTTAAAATACTCACAAAACCAAAAAGTAGGGCCAGCAAAACGATCAAAGATTTCGCCTCCATAGTGAATTGAATAAAAGCACAAACAATTGAATCGGCCTGTTTTTATATTTTCGAGTATCTATTAAAATGTCCTAATAAACGACTTCTTTCAACATTTATTCTACGATTATACATAATTGAGTAATTTTTGACATTGGTAACCCTTTTCTTTGTAATATGACGTAACTTCTTACATATTATTAGGTATGCGTCGAAAGAACAACATGTTTTTTTTATGGTATAAGCCGGTGAACAAGCAGACGGATCATCTGATGGTAAGCAATCGCTACCGCCCATGGACACTCGAAACACCAGAGGCGTTACAAGGGTGTTGCCGGCCTTTGGGGTTAGGAATTTAAGAGTTGTTGGAGAATCGGGGATTGGGAAGATTGGAAAGGGGGGTAATTGGACCTCCGGTAACCTCACTCACACAACGCAAGCGTTGTTTCACGTCGTTTTTCTGTGAGGCCATGGTATCACTCCGATCGAGCCGGCCCATTCGTGCCGAAAAATGCTTCTGTATGAAAAAGAAAAGTTAGTACTACAGCAATTTTCACTATTATAACTGGTAGTCAGTTAGTTCTTAGTATTCAGTTCTTGTATTTAAGTTTCAAAACATCAACATTACTCATCAATGATAATAATGTTTCAATAATATAAACACAAGACGATTGCACATTAATTTTAAAGATAATTATTTCATTAACTTTAACGTATATTTCAATAAATAACACTAAAAACAGTATTATTGTGGTTTATCATTCGTTTAACTGTATTGAGAATGGCGAAGGTAGCGCTGTTCGTTGTTGTAAATTGTTTTTTACTTTACCAGGTAAATGTAATTTGTAAAAATAATCCTAGGTTTTTTATTTATTTTATAGTTTATTATTATCATCATCAGCCTGTTCTCGTCCATTTTGTAGTTATTGTTCGATTATTATGTTGTGTTTACATTTGTGTTGCGCGTTGCAATGTCTCTGCATTCTTCTCACATTGTACTTACAATTATTGGTTGGAGAAATGTATCAAAGAAATTGTAAATATAGGTTTATTTTTTAAAAGAGTAACGAATGAAGTTTTTAGCCCGCTCTTCTCTATTCGAAGCTATACTTTGGAATGAGCACCTAGCTTCACTAACGGACAGACTGACAGACTATTGTCAGACTGTGATTTCAAACTTGTAAGCCTACGTTTCCTCACGATGTTTTTCTTCGCCATTTCTTAGTGGTGTCTTAATAATCTTAGAAAGCACATAATTATTATAACTCGGAAAAAGTTACATTGGTATCAGCCTTTAAACTCCTGGTCACCACGACATTCATAAACCTCTGTAACCTCCTATACATACGTAATTATGAATCTCCTAACATCTTTCTAATTTAATTTGTATCATATTTTTATATATTTCACAGATAAGTCACGCCCATATTATCAATCGGAATGGTCACCGCGCACCACCAATACCAATAGCCAACACGCCAAAGCCAACATTACCAGCGAAGCCGCCAACATTTGAACAAACACCAAAATGTTACCCCGAAACCGCAGTAGCATATTTCCTACCAGCACCGCCAACACCGCCAAAAATAACCGTTTTAAAACCTGATTGCAAAGATTTTCCTTTAAATTTCAAGAAAAATATCAAAGAAAATAATATTTTTAAGGAAATACCGCAAAATACAGTTTTTCCGCCTAAAAGTGAAATGTCAAATCGTGTGCCGTTCGCGCCACCGCCGCCATGTTCGACTGGGTTGCCAGATTTAATTGATGATATTCCCAATAAAATCCAGAATAGGTTCAGTCGATTAGCAGAGGGAGAGGAAGAAGCTCCTGTTTGCGAGTCTTGTGCAGCATTGTTGAAGAAACTGCCTATTTTTAATTTTGATCAAGAGTTGTTGGGGGGATTTTTAGCTGGTATTGGTATTGAGGCTTAGTTTTATTATGTTTATTTTATTTTGTTAATAAAGTATTTATGATGGATAAAAGATTTTTATTATTGACAATTATTTATTGTTATAGAATTTATAATGTTACAAAGTTCCTACATAAATATATTGAATAATACATTTCTACTTGAGTAGACTGTAGTTACAAACTCGTTGTTGCGTAACTAAAGTATTATTATCATATCAGCCATACGACGTCCACTGCTGAACATAGGCCTCCCCCAATGACTTCCAGATAGGTCGGTTGGAAGTGACCTGCATCCAGCGGCTTCCTGCGACCGTCGTCGCAGGTCGTCTGTCCACCTTGCGGGTGTAAAATTACTATAGTAAAGTCAAGTAAAAATTTGTGTTTTATTTTAAGATGATTTTCCAATCAGAATAAAATACCTATTTTATTCTGATTGGAAGCTGACTATAAAAGCAAGGTTCCAATACTGAAAAAAAAATCCGTAAGTCAGCTGTCAAACGTCAAATTCCCAAAACCTTGTAGATAGCGGCTGTCGGTCTACACGAATTTGTAAATCACGAATTTTCACCAAATTATTATATTTTCGTGAGTGAAAACCATCAAAATGGTTGAGGCACAGAAGTTTAGGATTGAGCAGGAGATGACGAACCTTGTCAATGAGTTAGACAAGAGTTATTTACGTAAAATGCAAGTAAGTGAGGTTATGTTCCCAATCGCATGCAACTTACGCAATAATTGTATGCAGATAGATAATATCGTATTTATTACGACTTTAATAACTTATTAATATCTATAATACACTATGAACAGATATATTAAATTGTAGTATTAATTTTATAACCTGTCAAAAATTATTAAGTTTTAAAAAAAGTAAACAATTCAGGTCAAGGACACCTTATATTCATCCTTATTATTTTTAATTGTCACAGATTTAAAATGAATGAAAATTGTGGGTTATTCAGGGTTATTATTTCAGCTATGCATTACCTACCCATAAATTCTTATGAAATATCTACTTAATTCTAATAGGTTCAATTAGATAGGATCCCACATTTATAATCCTGGAATGCCTACCATTATTTATGTATAATTAAAACTTACATACAATGTATTGTTATTATCAAATTACTAATTTATTATAAATAGAGCATGAAACAATGATAAGAATTCTTACACAGATTGCATCATCCACAAAATGCATCAATATGATTGAAATCCTTACTAATATTATGTAATTATTATTGTTTTTAATCAATAAAAAAGATGTTCTGTTTGACATGTATGTTTCTGAGTCATTATCTTGCATTTGGTTGAACTGATTTTGATGTTGTTATTAGCATAGTATTTTTCAGACTTAGGAGAATTTTAGTTGATCTGACCAAAAATATTGAGGATCACTCTTTTTAAATATTATAATTTTGTATTTCTTCCTTTCCAGGGTGACATGCACAGATGTGCAGCAAAGTGTTGCGATGACCCTCAGACGTCTTTAGAAAGAGTGCACGGATGCATTGAGAACTGTACGAGTTCACTCAATCAAGCTAATAATTATGTTCAGGTATTGTATTTATATATTTGTGAAATTCTTTGACCATTAGTCAAGAATGCAACTATGTATATAGGGTGACTGGTAATTAGTGAAGGATATTTAGACATGTGATTGTATTCATTCTTCACTTTATAAAAAAGTAAAATTAAGTAAGTAAAGTTCCAAAATACCTACCTAGTTACTAGTCTTCCATTAATGCGGACACTCGCTGTTAACAGCTGATCATGCGAAAGCATGTGCTGGCGAATTTTTCTTGTTTTGTTATTATGATAAAAATAAAACTAACAAGTAACTATACAAAATAGTTTCTTTGGGAAAGTTGTATGTAATCATGAGTACAATCACGTGTTTAAATATCTTTCACTAATTACCAGTCACCCTATATGTATTCTTTTTGTTATATCCACTATTTTAAAGTGTATGTTATAGTAAATAAATATTTTGGTATTTTTGTCCACAGGGCGAAATCAATCACTTGCAAAATCGGCTACAGAGATGTGTAATGGACTGCAATGATCATGCCAGAGACAGATTGGGACCTGACCCTAGTCAGGAGACGGTAATAACTTTTTTTTAGCATTTTATTTTATACAATGTGATAGGGGCGAGACTTCTAACCCGTTAAGGCTGAGTTCTACATCTAATTTTATCGACAAAAGTCGGGGGCCGAAGGGGTCGAATCCCCTCCCCCTAAAAATTATGGCTATTTTAATATTTTTTTTACTTTTTTTGATATCAAAGGTTGTATGCGTCGTAGAAACAAAAAAAAACGACAAACGGTAGCTAATAACCTTGGCTAACTAATTCATTACTTTTTTCATATGTTTGATAATGTTTTGGTGAGAAAAAAATCATTTGTGAATTATTTTTACCGAAAGAATCACTATTTTTCAATATTTTCAATTAGGGGTTCAACACCCCATATTATTTTTTTTGTCGATAAAATTAGATGTAGTACTCAGCCTTAACGGGTTAGAAGTCCCAACCCTATCACATTGTATAGTTAGATTACTTAGTGGTTAGCAATTAATACCGCCCATGGACACCCAAAGCACCAGAGGCGGTATAAGTGTGTTGCCTGCCTTTTGGGGGTTAGGAATTTAAGGGGAATCAGGGATTGGAAAGGAGGATAATTGTGCTTCCAGTAACCTTACTCGCGCAACGAAATACAACACAACCTTGTTTCACGTCAATTTTTTGTGAGGCTATAGTATCATTCCAGTCGAGGACTGACCCATTAGTGTAGAAGTATGGCTCTCACACATTTAAAATAAATAATACACAGACATGGACATAAATTCATTGTATCATAGAAAGGATTATATCTAAAATGTGTTACCCAGAAGCCAGTTGCTCGCCTACTGCACTAAATGCACAGTCAATCGACGCATTCGTTTAATATAGCAACATAAACAATAAGCAATTTTTTGCTGACATAATGTCTACAAATTATTTGCTGACAAACTGCTGACAGGAAAGGTCAACTTCGATTTTATGTAATTTTGCATTCTTACTAAGTAATTGCTGATTATAGCAGTCACAGAAACAACAAGTGTAATAAAAAAGTAGTTCGAGCCAAAGTTTCAGTAATTTACTATATGTTTTTTTATCCTCATCCCCGACTAGATTGCACTTTTTTATGGAATAAGCCGGTAAACGAGCAGACGAATCACCTGATGGTAAGCAATTGCCGCCGCCCATAGACACTCGAAGGCGTTACAAGTGCGTTGCCGACCTTTTAGGGGTTTGCAATTTAAAGGTTCTTGTGGAATCTGGGATTGGAAAATGGATCGCCGGTAAACTACGATACACAACGCAAGCGTTGTTTCACGTCGGTTTTCGGTGAGGCTGTGGTATGACTCCGGTCGAGCCGACCCATTCGAGCCGAAGCATGTTTCTCCCACTTCAATTCAGTTGACCAAAATGTTTCATAACTTTGTTTTCCATCCACAGGTAGACAAATGTACGATAGAATTCGAGAAATGTGCCATAAAGTGTGTGGACAAGCACATCGCAATCATTCCCAGTATGATGAAGACGATGAAATCAGTTCTGGCCAGCGGCAAGCCTCCACCACCGAGGACCAACTAAGAAGACCTCCGTAGTTTAGTGTCCTGGGGCCTTAGTCTGCTATTACAATTGTGTCAGAATGGTCGATCATTGAGCAGTGCGAGAGGGACGGAGCTATGTAGGTTGTATAGCTCCATCCCTCTCGCACTGCTCAATGATTGACCATTCTGACACAATTGTTCATTATCAAAGGTCTTTGTAGAACAAGTTAGGTTGGTCAGTGTGTTTATAAGTCTGTTAGCATGTTAGTATGTTTCTCATCATCATTATCAGCCGGTAACTGTCTCACTGCTGGTCAAAGGCCTCTTCTCACACGGAGAAGGTTTGAACATTAATCACCACACTTGCTCAAGGCGGGTTGGTGATTTTAAACTTGTAATTTGGTTATTATAAGTCCAGGTTTTCCTTCACCGTTTGTCAGTGGTGTCTAAATAATCTTTGAAAATACATTGTAACTTGGTAAAAGTCATATTGGTTCTTGCCAGGTTTCCTACTAATTATTGGGATAAATAAAATAACTGGAAGATTGTATATTACAAATAATTGGTTTTTTGTAAAGAGCTGTCTATTCCTTTGCCTTTAGAGCAGAGGCACACGATGTGTTGCGGCGGCGCATGAGCAGTGTCGCTGCGTCGTCTAACATAGAAATATCTGTGGCATGTCACACGATACACCAGACTTGCAACCACCAAGACGAGGTGGGGAGGGGTGAATGCGTTGCGACGTCGGAGCGGCACCGCTCAGTTGTTTTGCGTCACAAGGAAACTTTCATTAACAGACTGTCCAACGCTGCTACGGTGCCGCTGCGACATAACGTTGCGGTGCCGCACCGCTCGTGTGCCCACTGACACGGTGAAACATTTGCGGAGCGGAGCTGCAACGCATCTTATGCCCGCGCTCTTAGGGTTGTAAATGCGATGTATTGTTATATTATGTATGTTTATTGTTACTGTTACAAATCTGTTTAAAAACATCTTTTTGTTGTTTTATTTACTTTATACTTTGGTATTAGGTATAATAAAATATTGATGAAAGTACAAACTGGTTAAGAAATAAGAGGTTATGCATTTTGGCGCCACTTTTGACAGTAAGTCATAGAGAATACAGATTATAAATAAAAGTAAGAAACAGATAAGACTAATTCACTACATTATTCCTAATATTTTATATTAATATAATATTTTGTTAAAAGTGTACTAAATAGTACACAATAAACATTATCTAAATACATTTTGTGCTCAAAACAAATAAAATATTTTTATTGACTATTTAACTTGATGTTGCCATGTATAAAAATTTACATTTAGCTTCTTATTGTGAATAGTGTAGAAAATAAAATTATGATCATTACCATGTTAATAAAATTCTTGTTTTTATTTTATCTACCTCTTTGATGTGGTCTCGAGGGGTTCAATTAAACGTAGTGCTCAATTTTGGCAGTTAGTGAATGAGAATATCACACACACACACACACACACACACAATTTCACGCCTTTTATTCCCGAAGGGGTAGGCAGAGGTGCACATTACGACACATAATGCCGCTATACAATGTACACCCACTTTTTTCACCATTTGTGTTATAAGTCCCATGTAATAGGGGGCGAGTCTATTGCCATATCCTGGACACAATTCCAGGCCCCGTGCTACTACCGAGATATTTAAAAAAATCCGAAAAAAGCCCAGTAATACTTTGCCCGACCCGAGAATCGAACCCGAGACCCCTTGTCCCGGTAGTCGCACTTGCAACCTCTCGACAAACGAGGCAGTCAGATCAATGAGAAAATCAGAGTGTGGAAAATCAGAAAGAAAATTTGATCCCTAACCAAACAAGAATTATAGAAGTGGCCCTTGACCAGGAGAAGCTTGGGAACCCCAGGGCCAATCTATTTACTAATAAGAGTTGAGATTGTTAGTTTGTATGAATGTTTGTTTGTTTGAACGCGCTCATTTCTGGGACTACTAGTCCGATTTGAATAATTATTTATTTTGTGTTGGGTAGTATATTAATTATCGAGGAAGGCTCTAGGCTATAAAACATGCTAGAACCAATAAAAGCCGAACAGTTGCTTGAAAATTCTTGTATTACAATATGAAGCTGGTGAATACCACTAGAAGGTGGTCTATACCTCTGCTTAACACTTCGTGAAATACGGCGTAATGTTATGTCATGTTAAAACAGTAATGTAAACAATCATCGATTAAGAAATTAAAGAATCGATACAGTAACTCCTCATCGATTGAGTTATTAGGTAAGTCGATTTTATCGATTTACTTAACGCAATTTTGTAAGTATATCGATTAATCAATAAAAAATATATTGACAAATATTTTGAGTATAAAAGGCTATTTTTATTTCATTTATGTATAGTTTAATTCGATATTTATTATAATTACAAGTTACAAGTATTATAATTAAATTATTAAAAATGTATTTCGGCAAATTATCGATTGTGATTCTGATTGTTTCCTGTATAATGGTAAGTATTTTATGATTGTTTTATTATATAATCTTAAGTAACGTCACGCCTTTTATTCGCGAAGGAGTAAGCAGAGTTGCGTTTGCATATTAAGGCACTTAATGCCGCTGTACAATGTACCTATACCTAGTTTTTACCAATTGTGCTCATAAGTCCCATATAATAGGGAGTAAGCCTAGTGCAGTGTATAGGTACTGGACACAATTCCAGACTTCAACCAGATCTCCGAATCTGGTATCTGGATCTGGCTGCGGACTACCTAGCGGGTTTACCGGGGCTCCGGTCCGACAGGCAGGAAGTAGGAACGAGGTGGGTTTTGTATCAGTAAGAATCTAACACTCCCTCCCGCCTCGCCCAAGGTGGGAGAAGTCATTGGATGATTTTCCCCCTTAAAAAAGACTCCAACCAGAAATTTCTTACTGTTGCCTATGTGAAGGCAATAATGTAACTAATGTAACCAGGCCTTTGCCTACGACTAAATAAATTAATCAGCTTGATGTCATAATATAAAGTGTTCTCGTCCTAACAAAGAATTTACTTTCTATTCCAGATCGACGCTCGAAAGAAGATCTCCAAAGCCAAACTCAAGAAATCAGATCTTCAAAACTTAGGCATTGGATGTGGATGTCAGAGCTCCATAATAGACATCCTGACTTTAGGATCCCGAGGATCTCTTATAGAACCTGTGTATGGACCTGTGAGCTTGCCTGCACCTGTGATTGACGTCCCTAATTATAGATATGCTGAAGCTATTGAGATCAACCCATTAGGAAACCTATTCCCAACGCTAGAGGTTTCAAATTACGGTGTAGCCCCTTTTTCAGTTATTGACCTTCCCTGTGGATGTTCGGGCCCCTGTGGATGTCGGGGCCCCTGCGGATGTGGTGAACCTAACTGCGGTTGTAGAGTACCCGCTGTCAAACTGCCTGCGTGTGCTCCTGCTGCTATTGATGTACCTAAATGTGGATGTGCTAGCATTCAGTCGCCGGCTTATTCTTATGGTATAAGCGCTCTCATTGATGTGCCGTCTTATGTGCCTGCTTGTGGCTGTCAAGCGCCCTGTAGCTGTGCTGTACCAAAATCTTGTGGATGTGTGGGCCCCTGTGGTTGTGCTGGTTTATCCTCTTGTGAATGCATGGGTCCCTGTTCATGTGGTCTTTCTGTACCAAGCTGCGGATGTAATGGACCCTGTTCGTGTTTGGGGATGCCTGTAGCAGCTTGTGGATGTTCTGGCCCCTGCAGTTGTGGTGTGCCTACAGCAGCCTGTGGCTGTACTGATGTCTGCACTTGTGGACTGTCTGTTCTACCTTGTGGATGTAATGGCCCCTGTAACTGTGGGAGCCTGTCTACATGCGGATGTTCGGGCCCCTGCAATTGTCTCGGTATTCAGGTGCCATCATACGGAGGCGTTTTGCCAACAATCGAAGTGCCTTCCTGCGGATGCGGGTGTGGTATGCCCGGATGCAGTTGTAACCCTAAATATTTGCGTCAGGTTACATTGCAACCACCTTTCTTGTGAATTTTCTTAAGTACCTACTTTATAGGTTAGATTAAAATAAATATTTCTTTAAATTAAAATTTATTTTGTTGTTTTCTTTTCAACCTTCCTATAACAGGCATGTTCAATCGTGGAGAATCCCTCAATGGAGAAAATCCCTCTATTTAGAAGAGGCCTTAAGTAAAGTTAATCCGGTAATGTCCCGTTGTTATGGAATCCAGACTCTATGCTATTACCTACCTACTGAGAAAATTTCATAAAAACCGAAATGACCCATATGAAATCTTTTGCCATGCTATGCTACGTTGCTATGGATGCGTTTGGCTTCCACCAATCCTATTTATTGGTACATATAGATTAGCACTGGTGGAAACGGACTCAGTTAAGCTATGTTTTTATATGGAAAAAATGCGTGCTATGGTTGGCTGCGCATCTTTCTCGCACAGCTATATAACTTAATATCAGTGGAAACGGTCACATAGTTTTACAGCTTAGCTATTACATCTTCGTACCATAGCTACATAGCACATCTCTGGTGGAAAAGCACTCTAAGAATAAAAACCTGATACCCTTTTGCTCAGCAGCCGCACTTATGATTAGGTTCTTGACCAACGAGGCAAACTGTTATGTTAAAGATAAACCACGTTTAATATCGATAAAGAATTTAATAATGAAACCGACGTAAGAAAATTAATCGTTAATGAATGATTTTGAAACGTTTCACTTATCTATAACTTTGTTGCAATAGTTGTAGGTGATAATTTTGAGAATTCTGGTTTCATATAAATTAGATTTCCTTGAATAGATTATAGTTAGGTAGTCCTCGAAGGCAGAGAAGAAAAGGTAAGCATAATTAGATCACAGTAGATAATTCTATTTATTTATTAAAGAATTTTTGAATTATTATTACTCGTAGAATCGATAAGCAGTGCCTATTTCTATTTTAATGCAAAAAGTGACCCAATAACATCTTTATTAAACTCATACTCTAAAATTTTGCAGTAAGCACCTGAATATTATGAAAAATCATTCGAAACAAAAACTTACAACTTCTTTACTCTTTGGGTCATTACGCGATCATAGGTTTTTTTTCATTCCCCATTAATTAATAAATTAAACCCTTTGTTTCAGACAAAAAATGCATCTAAAACATACAACAATATTCCTAGCACTAATCTCCACATCAGCGCTCAGCCAAAATCTGCCATCGAATGCTATGACATTTCTCGAAACCATGATACCAAAAAATCCAGGACAATCAATCAAAAACGTAATGGATTCCATTGGCAACATGGTTACATCAAACATGCCAATAAAAGTCAACAGGAGATACGCAATAATTGGCAACACACCCACAACTCTCACCCAAAACCAACCAAAATCCGTTTTAATCCAAAATCTGGATACGGTTTCACCAAAATCCGTTCTTATCCAAGAAATGGTTACACCAAAATCCGTTATCATCCGGAATGGTGTGGAAACTGTGCCTAGACAAGTGATTATTAGAAATAATGATTTACCCACGAAATTAATGGTTGATAATAACGATGCATCGTTTAGAATGATACAGAGAAACGGGCAGCAAACAGTTTTAGTTCAACCAGAATACTCTCGTTTACCTCAGAAGCAAATACTAGTCCGTGATAACATGCTTTTGTCTCAACCTTCTCCAGTTGTACCATCAGCTCCAATTATAGCTGGAGGTATACCATCAGCAACTCCTCAGGCCAGAAGTAAATTTTCCAGGAAATTCCCCATACCACCCCCTACCTTCTAGGTAATTGGCATCCATAATGTGAATTGGTCGTTTGGTATTTTTTGAACGGTGAAGATTTGTTTTAGTTTAGTAGTTGTGTAAGATTAATTTATTTATATTAATGCCTATGTAATGTGTAAAGGAATGAAATAAATAACTTATTTTGCAATGTACAATTTTGTTTTGATTTTTGAAAAATTGTACCTACTTTATTCCGATTGGACGGCGAATGCTACAGTGCGAACTCTGAGGGAGTGGAATTTTTTGCCGGAGTCTGTTTCCTGATGGGTATAACGTCCGTATAATCGCTTACCACCAGGCGAGATGGTGGCCAAACGCCCAAACGTCGACTCATAAAATAAATTTTTTATGTTACACGGCTTTTAAGGGGCTTATAATTTGTATGGAAGATCACCAAGTGTGTATCAAATCTCAGATTGATCGGACATCAGGAAAGGGGTTAAATTCCAATTAGACTCAAACAAAAAGGCTCTCGCAGTCGCTCTTATTATGCAGTTTCCTACATGATCCGTAAATCGCCAAGTGTACTTGGGGTGACCAATAACAGGCGCGAAGATGGGTTCTATAGTTGATCTATTTAAAAGACTATTGGCTATTTTCGCTATAATCGCCGCCTATCGACACCCGAAACACCAGAGACGTTAGAAGTATGTTGCCTTCCTATCCTTTTGGGGATTAGGAATTTAAGGGATGTTGGGGAATCGGGGATTGGGAAGATTGGGATGTTATTGTGATTTTACAAAATTCTTCACAATAGCACGGAGTCTGCAATTATTATTGAACCCGGGGTATGGCAATAGGGTCAAAAACGTTTCTTTTCTTTTTCTTTCTGCTGACTATTAATTGAAAGATGAGATGACGGAGTTTAATTACTTAGGTTTGATATTATTTAAAGTCAAAGTCAAATCATTTATTCCAGTTAAATTAGTCCATAAACCACTTTTGAAATGTCAACAAATACCTAAAGAAATAAATAGTAGTCTGTTAGTCCGTCTGCTCGTTTACTGGATCAAAATCAAAAAAAAATATCAATTTAGTCTAGGTCTAGGTTTTCAGCGCTCGTATTGGTAAGCAATCTACCAAAATAGCAGACAGGGGTGAAAAAATTTTGTTAAATCATACATAATACGGATTATGTAATATTCATCTTGTAATAAAGCACCGCTCACGAACTCACAAATCACAAAATAACAAATAAAAAAACATATTAAATTAACAAAATAATTTATTCAAAACAGAAAAATAAATAAACACACCATTTAGATACAGGGAGGTGGAATAGGAATCTTCTTCAAATATTGGCAACGACTGCACGTATTGGCAGGCGGCAATAAGGGCGAGAATGGCGCCAACGCGGACACTGGCGACGCGGCTGGCAGAAACGGGTTGCCAAGCGCCAGAGACGCCAGAGACAGTGGCAATGGAGCTTCAATTACAGGGTTAAACGCTGGCTCATAACCTAAAGGCGTTTTCAGTACTGGCAATGGAGCTGGATTGCCACATCCGCATGCTGGCACTATGGCGTTTAATGGCGGATTAGCGCAGGGTCGTCCTGGCAATACGGCTGGCACTGGCACGGGCAATGGCACTGGCGCGGGATTTCCACAGGGACAGCTTGGCACGACGGCTGGAACGGCTCTTGGGTATGGTGCGAAGATTTGACATTGGGCCTGTAAAAAAGAGATAACTTAATAATGAATCACTTCAACAGCCTATAAGTGGCCACTGCTGACCAAAGATCTCTTCTCACACAGAGAAGATTTGAGCATTATTCACCACGCTTGCTCAATGCGAATTGGCGATTTCAAACTTATAATTAGAAATTATAAGCCCAGGTTTCCTCACGATGTTTTCCTTCACCGTTTTTCAGTGGTGTTTAAATAATCTTAGAAAGTACATAATTAATATTAAAATTTATTTCGGACAAAGTCACATTGTTACTTGTCGTAGGTAGGTTAAATGGAAAATGCACCCCGTAAAACAAAAAAATGAACTTTAACAAATCTAAACTAATAAACTAATTTGTTGCATTTAATTGGATTTTTAAATATATAAAACTTGTAGTTTAAAAACTAATATGTATATTAGATACTTACGCCAGCGAAAATTGAAAGAACAATCAAAGCAAGAGAATACATTGTTTTTGTTATATAAAATACTTATAATACACAAGTAACCGTGAACTGTGATTGTTAAAATGAAAGCTCGACTTTATATAGTAAGGTATTATCAATGAGATCATTTTGTAATTAGATTTTTCATAATAATTTTATTATAAAAATGATAGTAGCTATTTTATTTTGCTATCTATTAGGCAATTGCCTACGCATGTACAAGTGATAAAGTTATTTTATAATATACCATCTGCTGATCACTCAACATTACGCCGTTTATTCCCGAACAGGGTAGGCAGAGGGGTACTTGCACGTTCCGGCATTTAATGCCACTGTACAATGTACACCCACTTTTCACCATATTTTATGTTATAACTCCCATGTAACAGCGGATGAGCTGATTGCCATATACGGCACAATTATTCCAGACGTTGTGCTACTACTGAGAAAATTTCGAAAAGCTGAAAAAAGCTCAGCAGTCCTTTGTCCGATCTGAAATCGAACCCGAGACCCCTTGTCCGGGAATCGCACTTGCGACCACTTCACCAACGACGAGTCTGCTTACATTACACTAAACATTCCAAACATAATTTGTCTATGAAAAACAAGCAAGAATCGAACCCAACAACACCTGTTTGGCAGTTGCACTTGCAACTAACACAGTAACAACTTAAATTTTGAAATAATTATCTTATCCCTATATCAATATAATGTAATATGACATAATTATTACTTAAATATAACGATAACGATTGTATATTGATAACAGTAGGCATACATAAATAGTAGAAGAATTAATTTATATCATAAAATATAGAAAAGGCTTCCTAATCAGTACACCTTAAAAAATAAAACGAAATAAATAAAATATTTTTAAGATAAAAAGACAAAGTGTTCAATTACTATCTTAAATTAAAAGTTCTTTCTTAAAAAAATTTATAATACTTGACGATTAAAACAAATATGGCTGCTGTATTCAATTTGTTTTGGTTAATTGTTATTCCAGCGTTAATGTTGATTAATGTAAGTATAATTTAAGATATTTCATTAAAGTTAAAATATTATGAATAACTGTTTACAATAAGCTATATAGGATTCCTGGGCTGTGTTGCTGGCGGAATTCTAATCTTAAATTTAAATCTGGAGCTGTCGCTTGCTCAATGCGGGTTGGCGATTTCAAACTTATAATTAGATATTATAAGCCCAGGTTTCCTCACGATGTTTTCCTTCACCGTTTGTCAGTGGTGCTAAATAATGTTAGAAAGTACATATCACTCGGAAAATGTTATGTTGGTACTTGCCATTGATAGGTTTCGAAACTGCACTCTCATCTCGCATAAGAGGCGGTCTTAAATCACCGGGCATTTACGACACAATTTCTATAGCATAAACAAATTAAAATGTTTGGCTGGTAGAAAATGCCTACGACATTAAGCCCACCTTGTACACATTTATGTGCATGAAGAGCTAAATAAATAAATAAAATGTCTCTTTTTTCAGAACGCCGAAGCCCAATACAGAATGCAGCCCATACCATACGGACAACAAGCGCTCAAACCAACGGCCACACACCCATTAATAAGCACTTTACTATCAACATACTCGACCAACATGCCAATAGTAGAAAAACTAAACACATTAGCTACTGTAATACAAAAAATGCCGCCGAAATGTACTAAAGCGCCTAATAAGAGGATCTATATGGTAGAAGCATTAAAGAATTCAGCTTTAGAAAGCCTAATGATGGCGGCTAACGCTTGCAAATGTCATAAGAATATTGACAACGTCAATGTCATCCGCCCGTCAAAGAGACAGGTGACAGTTCGAAATGACAGGCCCGTAAACGTCAGATACGTTTGAATTTGGAATTGCTAGTGGTGGTGTTTGTGTTTTATTTATTTTTTTGTGAAGTTTGTGTTGTTATGTTATTATTTATTTTGAATTTAATAAATTAAATTATTTTTTGTTGCTAATTTTATTTGATTTCGTTTTTATTTTACCAATCCCAGCTGGGTATAACTAATTAAATGTACTTATAGATTTTTATTTTCATATTTCTTTACACATTTTTCCACACTTGTTTAAATGACAGCGTTTGGAATTGTACCCCATGTTATATGGCAATAAACTCATTTCTAGCTTTGACAATCAACCCGGAGCCGCGGCTCGAAGAGCAGGAGTAGGAATGGGGTGGTTTTTAGTTAGTAAGAGTCTGACACTCCCTCTTGCTTCGCCCAAGGCGGAAAAAGTCATTGGATGATATTAGCTTTGACACCTAATGGCCTGTAATAATGGCCCTACGAAGAACGAAAAGAACGAATATGGTTTATAACTTACACTATCTAAAAATATGTCTTTGTTTTTGTACCACGACAGTGGCAAGGAAGCACACGGCCCACCTGATGGTAAGTGGTTACAGTGTTTTATGAACGCTTGAAACAATTGGGGTGCGCTTTGCCGACTCATAAGAAACCTACTTACTTCCATCCTGAAGTAACCTACTGGATGTTGTAGCCTACTGGAAAACCTCGGCAGAGAGCTCATTACAACAATTTGAGGGTCCGTGGCAGGTAATTCATCTGAAACCGAACTGTATCTACTATCTAATCGAAACTTAAAAACTATATAAATATCACGTTTGCATCTCAGAATCGATTCCATTAACTAATTCTATCAATATCGATAGGACGCGTCTCATTGATAACTGTTTCTATAAAAGTGTATATGTAACTATTACATATTTTTATTTTGTATTAATATAACTATGTGTAGTACATAGATAGAGAGATGAATATAAAGTTATTTAGTGTTTGTTTGTATAATTTAATTCAGGTATGTATATTTTTTAATTTATTTAATTTTGTAATAGTTTTGATGGATTTCTATAATACTGTCTCGAGATTCAAGTTGTCAGAAGGGTGGTTGCCAAGTAAGAAGGCCTTAGGTTTTAATTCATGTACCACAGTCAACAATATAAAAATAAATAAATAACAATCAGCTTTGGTGATTGACGTCTGGGCTTCTTTCAGTTGGGCAATCTTCTTTTGTGTCTTTAGGCTTTAGTCATTCTGTCAGAGGAGTCGAAACTATAGTTTTCTACTTTTTACAACTATCGTTAAGAATATCTTCTGATTTATTTCGTTGCGGGATTCAAGATACCGGTGACTTTGACTGCACGGTTGGTGGCGTGGCTGGGCAACCGGCTGCTGAGCAACGTGTAGCGGGTTCGATTCTCGCACGGAGCAACTCTTTGTGTGATCCACAAATTGTTGTTTCGGGTCTGGGTATCATGTGTATGTGAATTTGTATGTCTGTAAACGCACCCACGATACAGGAGAAAATCATACTGAAGGGCAACGTTTTTCCAAAAAAAGGGCTTGGTTTTGATTCCCATGTCCCATAGTCAACAATATTATTGTCAAAAGTCAAGCATTACTCCGTCCAGTAAAGTTCTGAGGAGCTCGAATAAACCAACCAGAGGTCAAATGTGCAGACTCATTTCCATTGAAATGAGCATTTATTCGTTGGTTGGTTGGTTTATTCGAGCCGTCCAATCAGAACGCCGAACACGCTCTTGTTTTAATTACTTTAAACGTAAAGCAAAAAAAAGAAAAAAAACCCGTAAAGGAAACTCATACTAAGGGTACGGAGTCATGAATTTTATTGATTCCAAAATATCGATCTCAGTAAAAAACATCATTATCTCGAATGTATTCAATGCTGGACATAGGTCTGATGGCCCTTTGGGGCTATTCTTTTATAGGCTATTCTATTATACTGCGGTGCTGGAATAGAGCAGTAGTTGGGACGGGGTGGTTTTTAGTTAGTAAGGATTTGACTCTTACTCTCACTAGGGCGGGTGAAGAAATTTTATATTTTTTTAAAGTACTTAATAAACTAATAATAACTTTTGTTAATTCTTTTTTCAGATAATATCAGCTCAAGTCTTGAGACAAGATGTAGCCAGTCTAGATATTCTGAATAATCTACAATATATCCCACTGGCAGACCTAATCAGATCAAAAAGGCAATTCAACAACCCGCCAGTCAATTTGAATAAAAATGCCAACTTGCCAAACGGTCTCGGAAATGGCATGCCATTCGGCAATGTATTGCCAAAGAATATCAACAACAATGGAATTATAAATGGTAGAACATTGCCATTTAATTTACCGTTTTCAAACAATATAAATATTGGTCCTCAAAATAGAATATTACCGAATATAAATGGCATTAATAATAACGCATTTACTATTAACAATTTGCCAGCCTCTAACAATGTTATTGAAAATTTAAATAATTTACCAAATCCTGGAAATATATTGCCAAATAATAATCCACTTCCTAATATTTTGCCTAATATTAATCAAGTTCCAAATGTCTTACCGTCTTTTGAAAAAGAGCCATGCAACGTTCTACCGTCTCTATGTAATAACGGTTTGCCACAAAGTAATTTGCCATTTAGTAATGTATTGCCCTCAACTAACTTGCCAAACAGCAATATTTTGCCATCCAATAATAATTTGCCCAATATTAATTTAATGCCAACAAATTCTTTACCAAATGTTTTACCACAAAATAATTTACCAAATGGAAACGTAATGCCAATAAACAATCTGCCATACAACGATGTTTTGCCATCAAACAATTTGCCAATCAACACTTTACTGCCAAACCTCGAAAATTTTCGAATAACCGGTTTCCAATTTGCTGATGGAGTTACAAATTTTAACGGAATACCTCAAAATAACTTGCCAATAGGGAATTTAAATAATAATGTGAACAAAATGCCAGCTTTTAATATCATACCAGACACAGTGCAAAGAATTCCTGAAGAATTATCGCCTATAAATAACTGCCAAAACCACAATGGAAACACTGGCAGTAATTCAGTACCAATTAATTTACCTTTTAACGACGGATTTTCAAGTTGTAATCTACCAATTGGTAACATTCCTTCACCCATTACCAGTGAACCGCAATATATCAATTATTATGCCAAAGGAAACGGTATGCCAGACGCAAGAAATGTAATAGGAAATCCGATGCCAGTTACTAATCATCAATTGAATGGCATTCCATTTAATAATGGCATCCCTTTAGCTAATAATCCTTTAATTGGGACTACAGTAATGCCAGTAAATCCATTACCACCTTCTAATAATATAATATTAATCGATCCTATAGAAGCTTATTTGCAAAATGTTATAAGTAGCGGCATTTTGAACAACAATCACAATCAATGCACCACTCCTCAAGTTCCTGTTAATAATTTTCAATATGAATATCTAAATAGTAACATGCCAGTCATTCCGAATTTTCCGGAAAACGATTGCCAAGCCGATTTTGTGTTTAACAATTTGAATTTGGCACAAGAAATTGTTAAGAGTTTGAAAATTGAAGGGCTGGAGAATTTGCCATTTTTAAACGGCTTGCCAGTGGCTGGCATAACAGAGACTGTGACGGTTTTAAATAGTCCTTGCATGTAAATAGATAATTGTTTTATATAATAGTTTAAGGTTATTTATATTTTTACATAATTTATTTTAAAATGTACATCAATAAAATTTTGTACCTTATCTGTTTTTTATTTGCTTCTGTCCATGTAATTATAGACCTACTAACTCCAAGTGTATGTGTGCTTTGCCACCAGAGCTGTGTTATGTTACGTTGCTGTGGATGCGTTTGGCTTCCACCAATCATATTCATTGGTACACGTAGCTTATCATTCATGGAAATGGACACAGCTAAGTTATGTTTTTTATATGGAAAGATGCGTGCTATGGATGGCTTCCCTACTATCGATACATTGTATACTTGAGCTGCGCATCTTCCTCACACAGCTACATACATAACTTAGTATCAGTGGAAATGGTCACATAGTTTCACAGTTTAGCTATTACATCTTCGTAGCATAGCTACATAGCACATCTCTGGTGGAAAAGCGCTCTAAGATTTTAAACTGAAATCCGATTAAAGAACAGCTGAAGTTTCCCTTCATCGATTATTTAAATATTACAAACAGACACTCCAATTTTATTTATTAGTCTAGTTTTTAATTAATTAATAAGTATTTCGAAATACCTATTAGGTACTGATATCATAACAATATGTATTTAAGGGCTAGGTCACGTTTCATTGACGAAATGAGTAATGTACTATACCGCGGTTTCATTCGATAATAATTTTAAGTGGCAAAGAAATTCATTATACGTTGTAAATTAACAACCATTTTTTTAAGAGGGAAAATCGTTCAATGACTTTCCGCCTTGGGTGAAGCGAGAGGGAGTGTCAGATACTTACTGACTAAAAACCACCCCGTTCCTAGTCCTGTTTTTAGAGCCGGACCTCCGGTGAACTCATTAAGTAGTCCGCAGCTCCAGATCAAAACTATAGCAAAAAATTGATAAAAAAGTTCGTTTGATAGATGGTGTTGGGATCGAAATACATCGCGCTATGGTTACGTGACATGACTTTGTAAGGGTAATTGACCAACACTAAATAAATCGGCAGGTTAGAGCATAGTTGTTTTATTTTGATCCCTATTAGTGTTCCCATTAGACCACTTATTGCTAAGCCCGGCAATAATCATAGCATTAGCTATGATAGTAAAATTGTTTACTAACCACGATCAGGAAAAGCACAAAGGAAATTTAACAGGGAGTGGGCAGCACCGCTCTCTGATAACCCTGACTGCGGAGATTAGTAAAATTGGTGGACGAGGGAGATGGCAACGAGGATGACGGTGCTGGTCTGCTCCGTGAAGTGAAGTGATCATGCTCGGCAGGCTTTCTGCCCTACTGTTGTTCTTTGGGTCTATTCATGTTTGTTCGCATGTAAACTTCACAAAGTTCGATGTAGGATTTATGACGTCATCCGTTGTTTTTTTGCTGAATAGGGGGCAAACGAGCAGACGAGTCACCTGATGGTACGCGATCCCTATTGTGTACAAACAGACATCCAACATTCATAATTCTTTATAATATTAAACAGTTCTTCACAAAATTAATTAGTTTTTGATAATATGTAGCGTTTCATATAAAAATAGGTCACGTATGTATGGCATTGTTTGTGAAATTGTGTGTTTGTGTGTACATTCGAAATGATTGTCTTTGTTGAATTGGTTATTTTGGCAGCATTTACCGTAGAGGCAAGTACCTAATCATATGAAGTAATAAATTTATAATATTTGACTATAACAAGATTGTCTTAAGCTTCATTTTCGACCTCTTTGACTGAACATTTGATGTTACATTGCTCTCCCATAATTGAACCAACAAAACTAAGAAACAAAATTATAGCACAAATGGTGAAAAATCGGTGAACAAGGTATAGCAGCGTTAAGTGCCGTAATGTGTACCTCTGCCTACCCCTTCGGGAAGAAAAGGCGTGACGTTGCAAAACAATGTAACCAAGTATCTGTATTGTACCATGGAGGAGCGAAACATGCCTCGTTGGCTGATTGAAACTACCGGGCAAGGCGTCTCGGGTTCGATTCCCGGGTCATGAAGTATAACTGGTTTTTTTTTCTGTGCCTTTCATTTGAAATAAATTAATCATGTGGTACTACAAAGTCTTATAAAAGGTGCATTGTTATTTATAGGCTCATCGTCACGTTGTTTACATTGGATTTACGCAAAGTAATACACAGTGTCATTACGTTTGCCTACCCCTTCGGGGATTAAATGTGGCGATATGCATATGTAGGAGCGAAACATATTTCGAGTGATTTGTGTGTTTTTGTGTTGCACCTCGTGCTTTTTGAGCAAAATTTGCAATGCTTACACCGCATGCTGAAAATACATCTACAAGCGCTTTGAAAACTAAAATTGTATTGTATTGTTACGTTGTAGCTTGGATTTTTGTAAAGTAACGCCTGATTCTATTCTAATACAGGTAATTTATGCCAATCCCGGCAAAGACTACATCATGGCTTACATACCGGTTGACGAATTGCCTAATTTGGTGGCAATGGTAAGTTATAGGTAACAATACTGTTCTATAATAAAAATAATGAATCTTTTTTAAGAATGAGGCAAATACGAAGAGAACGCGATATTTCCTTCAATATATCTTCGAAAGTATTTGTTTCCGAAAAAAAAATCAAGTCCAAAATAAATAATGAAATTAACCAAGTATATAATTTTTTTAGCTCCATGTACTTTGACCACAGAAGAGTTATTAATGTTGTAGGTTGTCTAGGAATGTTTAAGACAGTGGCGCGGCAAATAATGCCGTATTTTGTAAAAGTGTTCAAATTAGTTCAAAGAGATATCAAATGCAATTTTTCGACTACTGGGCCTATTTCGATTTTTTGTATATTTTCAGCCAAGATGATAACATTAAAAATGTGTGGTTTAAATTAAGTCATAAGAGGTTTCCCCATACAGTATGATTTATAAAAAGTCTAATTTTACTTGTTGTATATTATGTTATAGAATATAGAAGTGATTCCCATACCTTACTACCAAAATCCATATTTATACGACCCATGGTACTACCAAAGCATGATGATGAGTAACCTCTGGTCTCCGTACCCTCGGACAACTGGACCTGTGTATTTTGGAGGGCAAGTGGAGGGGAGAGGAGGTGTCAGCATCAAAGGGGAATTTGGAAACAATGGATACAATAGTGAGTATTATAAGTACTGACAAAAGCACGTGAAGGTATACCAAATAGTTTTCTGTTGATTTTCATTCTTATTATAAGGCAGTAGAGTTTTTTATGGTATAAGCCGGTAAACGAGCAAACGGATCATCTGATGGTAAACAATCGCCGCAGCCCGTGGCACCCGAAACACTAGAGGCGTTACAAGTACATTGGTGGCCTTTTGGAGGTTAGGAATTCAAGGGTTGTTGGGTAATAGGGGATTGGGAAGGGTTTCACGGAATTGGGGCTCCGGTAACCTCACTCACACAACAAAATACAAAATAGGGGTGAGACTTCTAACCCGTAAAGGCTGAGTACTACATCTAAGGTTTCGACAAAATCGGGGGTCGAAGGGGTATCCCCTCCCCCTAAAAATTATGGCTATTTTAATATTTTTTTTACTTTTTTTGATATTTCAGAAGTTGTATGCGTCGTAGAAACAAAAAAAAAACGACAAACTTTGCTAATAACCTTGGCAACTAGAATTACTTTGTTCATATGTCAATATTAATGTTTTGGTGCCAAAAAAAATCATTGTGAATATCGCTTTTTACCGAAAAAATCACTATTTTTCAATATTTTCCATTGGTTCAACCCCCATAAGCATAAAATTAGATGTAGTAAGCCTTAAATGGTTAGAAGTCCCACCCCTATCACATTGTATTTAGGGCAAGCGTGGTTGATGAAGTCGGTTTTCTGATCGACCGTGGTATCATTTGGACGAACTGGCCCAGTAGCGAGTTAACATGACTCTCTAACACTTAAGAAGTTGCCAACATGTTTTTGATATATTCTTCTGTTATTATAGATAAAACGAATTTTTTTCATGGTTAATGTTTTGGTGCGAAAGGGAGTGTTAGATCATTTGTGAATTATTTTTGCCGAAAAAATCACTATTTTTCAATATTATGATAAATTAGGGGTTCAACCCCCATATTATTTTTTTGGTCGATAAAATTAGATGTAGGACTCAGTTAACGGGTTAGAAGTCCCACCCCTATCACATTGTATAACGCAAGCGTGGTTTCACGTCGGTTTTCTGTCGACCGTGGTATCACTCTAGTCGAACTGGCCCATTAGCGCCGAAACATGGCTCTCCCACACTTAAGAAGTTGCCAACATGATTCGATATATTCTTCTGTAATGTATACTTACCAAACAAAAAATCTCAGGTTGGATCGGTCGGGTCGACGTTAAATGTACTTAAATAAAAATTTTGGATAAAATATATTTAATAGTTATGCAATTATTTTTTCAGAAGTCACTTCCTACTCCGCACCACCGACACCAGTGGTCGTCACCCCCGAACCAACTTTACCTTTGCCAGACTCAGAATGGCCAAACGACTCAATATTGCCAAACGCAAACTTGCCAAAAATAACATCATTGCCAGAAATCGCTTACCCATATTCAAAAAGTAATGAAATGACCGACACGCCATTGCCAGTGACAAAAATAAGCATGCCAGACAAATTTGTGCCAATTATAATGGCATTGGCAGAGGAAAGTTTTATTGATATACGTAATTTAGGGTATATTGATGACGATGAAGAATTTGGTCCTGTGGTGTTTGGCGGCAAAGTGCCAGCCTCTGGCAGAGTTAAGATCACTGCTAATTTTTAACCAAAGTAAACTAGAGGGTTTCTTTTGCTAATGTATTGATAAGTTAGTTACAGGATTACATTTTATTGACGGTAAGTTATCGTAAAATCGGGTTTCTTTCACTTTTTTTTTTCAATGCATTCTCCCGCTTTATGTGTGGCGAGAGGGAGTGTCAGACTCTTACTGACTAAAAACTATACACGTTCCTACTCCTGCTTGTCGCGCCGCTTAGCTTAGCTTTACAACATATTATAGTGATAAAAAAATACTTCTTCGATTGTCTCGTTGGTAGAGTAGTCGCAAGTGCGACTACCAGACAGGGGTCTCGGCATCGATTCCCTGGTCGGGCCAAGTATTATTGGGCTTATTTCGGTATTCATTTGCCAGTAATAAATACGATTCTGGAAATGTGCCCAGTATATAGCAATAGCCTCACTCCCTATTACATGAACCTTACAATACAAATGGTAAAAAGTGGGTGTACATTGTATAGTGACATTGCGTGCCATAATGTGCATCTCTACTTACCCCTTCGTGGATAAGAGGCGCGACGTTGCATGTTACGTTGCATAAAAAAAACAATGATTAAACTATTTATTTCATAATTTATCAAACATGTGCTTTCATACATGTCCTATCGTTTTACAAATTATTATCGGTCTTGAAGTTATCGCTTTGTTCGTGATTTAATAGATTATAATATTACTTGAAAGATAATTTTGTTACAACACTTTTATGTAAGCCCTGCAGAAAATTGTCTGTCTACATATTTATTTTCGCAAAGCCTTGCAGATTTTTGAGCGGAGCTGTTGGATTTTTGGCGGAGTTCATATTTTTGAATTTAGGTTCTTTTTTTTTGTAAATAGAAATGGTTATTTGGTATTGTTGGTTTTTAATGGCTGCTGTTCAGGTAATTATAATATTTTTTGTTTTTTTTTTCATTCAAATATCCGTCACGGCTCCGGCGCTGCGGTTATTACTTCGATTACGTTTTTCATTTTCTCTTATCTCTTAATCTAATTAATCAGAAAGTACACGAAACGTTTATATAAAGTATCCATAAAGTATTTATTTTGGTAGTTTATATTGTCAATTAGTAAAATGTTATCGTCACGCCTTGCCACTGGGCAGTGTACATCCACTTTTCACCATTTGCGTTATAAGTCCCAAGTAATTGAGCCTATTGCCATATATTGGACACAATTCCAGACTCCATGTTACTACTGAGAAATTTTCGAAAAACCGAAAAAAGCCGGGAATACTTTGCCGTATCTGGGAATCGAACCTGAGACCCCTTGCCCGGCAGTAGCACTTGTGACCACTTGACCAACGAGGCAGTCTAAATAAAAATTAATACTAAATCTACAAAAAAATATTGAGTAGGAAAGAATAATTAATCTAATCTTTAATTTCTTTTACAGTACACATCGGCACAAGTATTCCAACCGGGCTTGTTAAATCCACCAAGAAATACCGGCCCATATTCACTAAACACCTTCGGCAATAACCAATATCAAAATATACCAATGGCAACTAAACCTTTGACCAACGGGCTAACTTACCATCCAAATCTACTGAACAGTAACTTTGCCAATACAAATACGTTGGCAAACATTGCAGATACTAATTTAGTAAACTCTATCACTAGCACTTTAATGCCAAACGAAATTATAGGAGGTAATCTATTAGGAAATATTGGCAATCTGCCAAATGGTATACAATCGAGTAGAGTAACATACAGCTTTGGCGATACTCCTCTCCCAGTCACTGTATCTGGCAAATCGCTAAATAATCAACCTATTGGCTTACAAATTATGGCAGATAATTTACAAGTGAATGGCAAAGTGGCTGTGTCTGGCAGAATGCCATTGTATGGCACGGTGACCATTAATGGCAATGTGCCATCGGATGGCAAATCGTCTGTCAATTATGGCTGTGGAAATCGAGTAGCTGTTTAGTATTTGTAATTTGTAATAAAAGTATTTATTTAATTTATTAAATATTTTAAAAATAAGCTTTGTCTTTTTATTTATTTTTTTAAAACTCTTATATTGAATATGTGTGATTGTTAAGAAAAATTGTACTTTGTAAATAAATAATATTATCTTCACCATTTTGATATTAAAAACAGTAAAGTGCGACTTCAATTCCTGCACGAAGAGTACATACCTAGATAACAATATAAATCGATAATTTTATTTGTCTTCCCGATCCCCGATTCCACAACAATTCGTCAATTCCCAACCCCCAAAAGGCTCGAAACGAACTTGTAATGCTACTGGTGTTTCGGGTCTCCATGGGCGGCGCGGCGGTGATCTGTCTATTTGTTTACCGGCTTATACTATAAAAAAATATTCTATTTTTGTAACAACAGATAACATCATCTATGACAAATTCAACAGTCTAGCTATTACACAGTTCATCAGATACAGCTTTGTGAAATAACTTTTACCGCCTTAGACGAAGCGACAGTGAATTACAGACTATTACTGACTAAACACCACCCCATTCCTACTCCTGCTTTTCGAGCCGGAGCCCCGGTAACCCGCTAGGCAGTCCGCAGCTCCGGGTAGCTCAGCTCTACTGAGCTTCATCTATGGTGGTCTGACGGCTCTTAAAAACATCCTTAGTTCCAGATTCTTTTTATTAGCATTTGGGTACGGAATCCTAAAACTAACAAAAGTAGTAATATTAAAGTATAGTATAGGGTCAATAGCAAAATATTGATTACAAAAATTAATTCAAATAGGTATTTTTAAAACGTCACAATAGAGTTGTCTGTCAGTTTGTCCAACAGTAAGACTGTTTTCCACTACGTTGCTGTGTATGCGTTTGGCTTCCATCAATCATATTCATTGGTACATATGGCTTAGCACTGGTGGAAACGGACTTCGCTATGTTTTTTATATGAAAAGTTGCGTGCTATGAATGGCTTCCCTACTAATTATACATCGCATAATCTGTTGGTTCAGGGTAATACTAGTCAATATGTTTTAATAAACAATATAAAAGAAAAATCAAATATAAATGCATTCAATTCCATTTATTACATCAATAAATAAATACACATACAATAACAATATTAAAAAAATAATGACTTTGACTTTACAAATAATTACTTTTTAAGTAAATATTAAAATCTAAACACAACCACAATTATTGTTAGTGGCAACACTGACTAGACCTCCGGCAGGCAGAGTCCCTTCGAAAGTCACGTAGCCAATCACTGGCACGTTGCCAGTAACGGCAGTGTTGCCACCAACTGGCAGCTCGCCAACGACGGCGATATCACCATAGCCAGCATTGACAGCGTTTGGCACACCGGCCAAACCTGCCATGTTATTGGCCAGACCATTGTAAGCTAAGTTGTTATTGAGTTGGAAATTGTTAGCCAAGTTATTGGCAGCTAAGTTATTCATTGCCAAATTATTGGCAGCGAAATTATTAGCAGCGAAATTATTGGCAGCCAAGCTATTGGCAGCAAAATTATTGGCTGCCAAATTATTAACGGCAAAGTTATTAGCAGCCAAATTATTTGCTGCAATGTTAGCATTATTCATGTTGTTGACTGCAGCAAATTTATTGGCAGCAAAGTTTACATTGGCTAAATTATTACCAGCACAATTAGCACCAGCCAAATTATTGGCAGCTAGATTAGCTGCTGCCAAATTATTACTGGCAAAGTTGTTTATGCCAAAGTTGTTTGGGTTAAGACCATTTACAGCCAAGCCATTGCCAAGTAATCCATTTGGTGCCAATCCATTGGCTAGTCCTAGTCCATTGGGAGGGAGTCCATTTAATCCAAATCCTTTGTTGATACCAAGAGATTGGCCGAAGGTATTCTGTAAAAACAAAAATAATTAAATACACTTAACACATCATCAGCCTATAAGTGGCCACTGCTGACAGAGGGCCTCTTCTCAAACGGAGAAGGTTTGACCATTAATCATTACGCTTGCTCAATGTGGGTTGGCAATCTCAAATATATAATTTAAAATTATAAGTCCAAGTTTCCTCACGGTGTTTTCCTTCACCGTTTGTCAGTAGTGTCTAAATAAGAGTAGTTATTGTTTTTTTTGAGACTAACGAGCAGACTTATCATGTGATGGTAAGCGACCAGTGTCGCCCGCAAAACCAAAGGAGTCAGCTTTTTAAATATTAATGCTCATTTCTTGAAGGATTGGATTAATTCGTTTTTTTATGGTATAAGCCAGTAACGAGCTGATGAATCACCCAATGGTAAGCCATCAGCGCCTTCCATGGACACAAGCAACACCAAACAAAACAGCTCTTTTCTTAATGGATTAGATTATAAAAAATACGTACCTCTACTAAACAGAGAACAGCAGATAAAATAATTAAAGACAACATATTTAAATTATGTATAAAATAAAGTATAAACCACTTAAACACTCAAGACACTGGGCCTATTTTTGAATGAATTAATTTCTATAAAACATCTAGTTATATACTTAGGTATTTCTTCACTTATTATGTAATGATTACTTATGATTAGACGATAATTTTCTTTGACAGATAACTATTGAAATATTACTTCCATTTGATTTTCTGATTAGTTTAAAAGCACGATTGAGTGATAAATCTTTCTTTCACTTTAATGTAATATTTTTATCTTTTCCAAGTAGCAGTTGCAAGATTTTCTGCTTCAGCTTTGATCTGAGATTTTGCTTGTGTCAAACACAAAGTATGTTTATTATTTAAGTGTGGGAGAGCCATACTTCACCACGTATGGCACGGCCTCACAGAAAACCGACCTTTTTTTTATGGGACAAGCCCGCCACAACCTCGCTAAACTGCTGCAATTCCTGTAAGCCAGGATCTACAGTAGATACAACCATGAAAACACCGGAACATTGAAGTCCGGCGCGTCTCAGGGACATGAATGACTGTCTTGGATCCCGCAACGAAATTAATCAGAAGATATTATTAGAGGAGAAGAAAAAGAAAACCGACCTGAAACAACACTTATTTTTGCTACCAGAGTTCCAATTCCTCCCTTCCCAATCTTCTCAATACTCGATTCCCCAACAACCCTTCAATTCCCAACCCCCAAATGGCTGGCAACGTACTTGTAACACCACCGGTGTTCCAAGTGTCCATGTGCGGCGGCGATTACTTACCATCAGGTGGTCGGCTTATACTATAAAAAATTGCCTCAAATATCGCAGGTATCCATACTTATATTAGTGTGTTTATTTATTTGTGTCTTTTTCTTTCACGTCGCAAGAGAATGTTTATTTATTGTATAATATCTGTGCTGAAGATAGTAAAGAGAGTTTAAGTGTGGGAGAGTCATGGTTTGCCAAAGATTTGTCGTCTCGACTGGAGTGATCACAGACTTTACAAAAAAATCGGTGTTAAACAAGCGTACCATTTGCGTATGTAAGTTTGTGGTATGTTTCGTTATGTAAGTGAGGTTATCGAAGACCTAATTTACTCCCCCTCCTCAATCTGTTCAATCTCCGGATGCCCAAAAATTCTCAAATTCCTAACCACCAAAAAGCCGGCAACGCACTTCTTACGGGTGTTTCGGGTATCTACGGGCGCGGGCGGCGCCGATTACTTACAATCATGTGATCTGTTTGCTCGGTTACCCGCTTATCCCATAAAAAAGAGGCTTTTCAAATTCAAGTGGATATCCTATGCAACAACATTGTATACTTATTTGTTAAATCTGCCTGTAAGGATATTTTATGTAGGTAACCTTATTCTCCAAAAAAGACAGACATACTGCCGTACTCAAAGTCCTTTAATGATTACTTAAACTATTTTTAGTAACGAATTTTGTTCTGAAAACAATTGCTAAGTACTGGGTTAAGTAACCATTATGTTTCCGATATTTCATACGTGGTCATGGCGCTTGCAACAGTGCCGAAATATCAGAAACTCACAGAAATTAATAAATATGGTAAATATCCTGTTTTAAGTTGTAAAATGATATTAATATAATGGTTACTTAACCTAGTCTTTAGCAAATGTTTAGAGATTGAGTCATCTTATGTAGTTGTTTATTTTTTAAACCATCATCTTTTGTCCAAAATCCTTTTCCAATATACTTTATTCATTTCATGGTTACCAGTGTACTGTTGAAAAACTGATGCGATTCTTGGGCGTAAACAATGATTGGAGTATTTAATCGAATTTCGTGCTTATCAAAACTGTAGTCAGTCAAAACTGTATGAGCGAGACCAACTCATAATTAGCAAAAATTGTGTATTGTGATTGGCTAAGACGAGTATGCAATGCATATGCATAAAAATCAATTGGCTTTCGTTATTCTCGCTAAAACTCGAAAACAGCTTTTTTGATTTGGCAAATTTCATTCTTGAATTATTTGTTAAAGTCCAGGGAAGGATTAAAGAGCGAGAAAATCATTATTTTGCAGTACAAAGTTTGCCAGGTCAGCTAGTGTTTATATAAAAGTAAATCTCCCATCTGCCGCCTTAATAAAAACTTCAGAACTTATCGTCACCAAAATAATACAACAAAAATCAAATAATTAACTTCAATATAATTAAAACAAACAACAACATTAAAGCTAATTACATTTAGAACACTCCCGCGCAACCAGGGCCGGCTCTTGGCAAGCCAGGACCGTAACCGGGCAGAGAAGGTCCATAGACTCTGCCACCAGGAGCGACACCGTACGGACCGGCGGGAGCGGCAGGAGCAACTCCCTCGCTCACAATACCAACAGCGCCGCTACCGCAGCCGTAGTTAATACCACCAGCTCCAGCGCTTGGCAGGGCTCCCTCTACTGCCACGGCTCCCAAGAACGGCAGCTCACCATTCACAGCTAGAGCGCCTTCGATAGCATTCTCCGAGAAGACTGTGATGCCAGTTGGTGCGATGGGAGAGAAGCTGCTCACTGCAAAGCCACCACCATTGCTGGGGACGAAGCCGTTGGCTGCCAGTCCATAGGCGTTGTTTCCTGGGTAGGCTAGGCCTACGGGTCTTCCTGCGCCGTAGGCTAAAGCGTTGCCTGCTAAGGCCAGTTCTTCAGCAGCTAAGCAGTTGACTGCGCCGATGCTTTGGGCAGAAATGGTCTGGAAAGGAGAATGAAATTGTTAAAGCCTTAATAGTCTTGTTATGTTATGGATGTATGATTGCTTTTTGTTATTAATGTATGATTGTTTTCAAGTCTAAAGTTCCAAAGTCTAAATTTTAATTCGATATGCGGGCTAGATTGTCGCACGGAGCAACTCTTTGTGTGATCCACAAATTGTTGTTTCGGGTCTAGGTGTCATGTGTATGTGAACTTGTATGTTTGTAAACGCACCCACGACACAGGAGAAAATCCTAGTGTGGGGCAATGTAAAAAGAAACAAAAGAAGAATTCAAAAAGTCTTGAAAATAGAACCATTATCTTACCTGAACCAGCCAAGCTGAAGAGCAAATTAAAAAGAATAGTTTAGCTGCCATCTTGAATTAGTTTCAATCGAAATAATACAACTGAATAATTTAGAATCAAAACTCTACCATTATATACTAAACGATTACATAAATAACTTCGTAATTACTGTTAAAGAAATCAGTTATTTCGTTATAATCGATAACTGTTATCGGAATTATTGATGCAACGTCACGCCTTTTATCCCTGAAGGGGTAGGCAGCAAGTGCACACGTGTGTTACGGCACGTAATGCCGCTATACAATGTATGTAGGTACATCCACTTTTCACCATTTGTGTTATAAGTCCCGTGTAATAGGGCACAATTTCAGACTTCGTGTTATTACTTAGAAATTTTCGAAAAACCGAAAAAAGCCCAGTAACACTTTGCCCGAATCGTACCCGAGACCCCTTGTCCGGCAGTCGCACTTGCGAACACTCGACCAACGAGGCAGAAATTATTTAATAACCTTTAATCTGATAATAAGTTACCAGGTTTTTGTTTAACGTGACTTCTCTGTTGGTTGTTTGATTGCAGGTCTTACAAAGTTCATAAACTTGTATATTATGGTCACGCCTGTCTCATTGGGATGGACCGAGACAATTCAAAAACGCCAAATGATCTGTGTGGGAGAGCCATGCTTCGGCACGAATGGGCCGGCTCGACCGGAGTGATACCGAGGCCTCACAGAAAACCGACGTGAAACAACGCTTGCGTTGTGTAAGTGAGGTTACCGGAAGCCCAATTGCCATCGGGAATTGGGAAGAGGGCAATCGTTGATGGGGATCAACGATTGCTTACCACCAGGTTATCCGTCTGCTCATTTACCGACTTATACCATTAAAAAAAACACAAAAAGTTTATGAGTTCGTCAGACTGTGTTGGTGAGTTTGTCTGTATGTTCGTTACTCAATCACGTCATAACGTTTGAAGAGATCAAGATGCAATTTGGTACAGGAGTTTTTTTTTTTTCAGGGGGAAAATCATCCAATGACTTCTCTCGCCAGGGCAAGGCAGATATGATTTGGAATAACACATAGGTAACTTTTAATTCCACTGGAACGTGGGCGAAGCCGCTGGTACATGTTAGTTAGTTTTTTTCTCTATCTCGTCGGCTTAAAAATGACAGAACTTCACAATATGGAAACTATTCATTTTTTTCTTCTCCTCTAATAATATCTTCTGATTTATTTCGTTGCGGGATCCAAGACAGTCATTCATGTACTTGGGATGCGCCGGGCTTCAGTGTTCCGGTGTTTTCATAGGAGTTACAGTTTGGGAGGGTGTGGTAGGTGTTTTTTTAAGGGAGAAAATCATCCAATAACTTCTCCCGCCTTAGGCGAGGTGAGAGGGAGTATCAGACTCTTACTGACTAAAAACCACCCCTTTCCTACTCCTGCTTTTCAAGTTGAAGCCTCGGTAAACCGCAGCTCCGCATTAGGCATCAGCCTTACTGGGCCCCATCTGTGGTGGTCTGATGGCTCTTTGAGGCACACGCAAAACGCGACCCACAAAAAAGAAATTGACACGAGTCCCAGGATGGTAAATATTTTTTATCAAATATTGTAAAAAGTTGGACTACGTATTAAAGACCGGTGTTTACTATCAGAACAATTTTCTAAAGTCTTAACGCATCTAAAATACTCTTCTTCTTTCCTACTTTTAACTGAAATTATTTAAGTTTGGTACCAGTTCATCAGTTGTTGCATATCATTCTTCACACAATCAGTCTGTCATTAGTATTCATAGGCTCCGGCCTATACCAGTAGGAATGGTGTAGTTTTTAGTCAGTAAGATCTGACACTCCGTCTCGCCTCACCCAAGTCAAGACTGTCAGGAGCCAATGGATGATTGTTTCTCCTTAAAAAAAAGTATGTTATGTAACGTTACAGAATGTTATTTGCTGATTCAATAAATGATGGAATTTGATGACATCGAAATTTGTCGACGATGGTTGAACGACACGTAATGTCGACTTAACATTTTTATTTCCATTGCATAATGAGTCACATAGTAGTAATTCTTGACATCACAGATCATATTATACATAAACAGTCTATAAGTGGCCACTGCTGACCAAAAGCCTCTTCTCACACTAAGATTTTTTTCATGCCTGCTCGATGTGGGTTGGATTTTAAACTTATAGTTAATAATTATAAGTCTTTCAAGCAAAAAATATGTCTAAGTTTTAAAATTATGATTAAAAATGATAAGTCTAGGTTTCAGGTATAAGTCGGTAAATGAGTAGATACAGCACCTGATGGTAAGCAATCACAGAAACACCAGAGCCGTTACATAAAGCCGTTATATTGTTGCCGGACTTTTGAGGGTTATGAATTTAAGAGTTGTTGGGGAATCGGAGATTAGGAAGATTGGGAAACGGAGAGATTGGGTCTCCGGTAACCTCACTCACACACAACGTTATATACACATATGTAAGTTGTTTTACGTCGGTTTTTTGTAGGCCGTGATATCACTCCGGTCGAGCCCACACTTACTACATATGTAAGTAATAAGGGCAAGTTCATTACTAAAGTATCTACATATTCAGAGTTCATGGTAAAAAAAAACAAGAAAATAAACCAAAATAAATGAAACACAAACATATTTCTTCGAGTCACGGTCGATAGCAATAAAAAACGAAATAACAAATAGTATTTTATTATTGAAATACATTTTACAAACTAACAATAAATATTTAATAAATAAATATTACATATATCGAAATATAAATTAATATCCGTAAATCCTATTGCCATAAGGCCCTTGAGCATATGGCACCTTATTGCCATTGCCACTGGCACCAGAAGTACCACTAATGGTGACAATACCACCACACGGCACATTGCCAGTAAAAGACACTTTGCCAGTCAATGGCACTTGTCCTTTAACCGACGTCATGCCATTTACAGGCAACTCACCAGTGACACCTACATCACCTGTGCCAGATCCGCCATACGCCATGCTTGGCATCCCAGCTCCGTTGAACGTTTGGCTTGGCATACCAGCTCCATTAAACGCTTGGCTTGGCATAACAGCTCCGTTGAACGTTTGGCTTGGCATACCAGCTCCATTAAACGCTTGGCTTGGCATACCAGCTCCTAAAGCTTGTCTTGATACGCCGATGCCCAAACCAATGTTTGCCATGCTTGGGTTCATAAAAGCGTTGTTGTTTGCTAATAAGGGCTTATAAGGGTTGATTGGGGTCTTAGGTACAGCAGGAACCTTTGCTATTGTATCCTTGACAAGAGCAGATCCTTGATTTGTAATTTGGCCTTCGTTGGTGTTGCGAGCTTCGGTTAAAGGCGTTCTCGGGATCACGGTTTTGGAAATACCCAAGTTTGCTAGCAAGAAATCGTTATTGTTTGGCAGAACGTGTGTGCCAATGTTGATTTGCTGGTTTGGCGTGACTGGCACCTTGGTTGATATATCCAGAGCAGGCGCAGACTCTGGAGTTGTTATTTGTCCTTGTAATTGGACGTTGCGAGCGTTGGTTCGCAATTGTTTGACATTGTTCATAGTTGGTGTGTTGATTCGTTGACTGAGCGCGTACTGGAAATAAATAAAATGTTTTATTAGATAAACATTTTTTAAAATTCAGGTTGTATGACTAGGATTTGGTTGTTGGTTTTCCTCCCGAAGTTTTTTTTAAATCTTGAATGCAAGTGTAATTTTAATGAAGTTAGAAAGTATAAAATTGAATAACTTTTAAACAAATCTTATAGATATTTAACAGAGTTTTAGCCTATCACCCAAGTCAGCAAGGAACTAATTGAATTTTGATGAAATTTGGTATAAACACCAAATTTCATCAAAATCCGTTATGTAGTTGCAGCGTAATTGCCGGACAAACATCCAAACAAACAAACTTTCATATTTATAATATTAAGTGATTATCAAGATTAAGAGTGTATATCATAATATCAGATCCATCAGGACTTCAGGGAGGGGGTAAAATTACTAAATTTGAGCCAAGCAAAAACCTGGTCAATAAGTTACGTGTTATTTTAACTCGTAATCTACCTCTATTCCAAATTTCATCCCGATCCCTTCAGCTATTTTGACGTGATTAAGTAACAAACATACACACAAACTCACTCACCAACTTTCGCATTAATAATATTAGTAAGACTATGAACCCACCTGTATCAAGCACAATTGGATTAAAAACAAAACTGGCGACACCTTGGCCATGGTTTAATGTGATATTATAACTACTCTTAATACAATAATGAATTAATTTAAACACGAGATGGCGTATTTATACATTACGATAGCTACATCAAACTTTATCGAGATTTTTTCTCAGTAAATATGTTAGATGGTGTGATAAAGCATTGAAATTCTTATCTTAGTCTTATCTGTATAGGCCTTTTTGTTATTAAATCACGCATTTTAATGTTGATAAGTAGTGTGCTTACATTTTGTTAAGGGGGATAAATCATCCAATGACTTCTCCCGCCTTGGGTGGAGCGAGAGAGAGTATTAGGGTGCTTTTCCCCAAAGCTGCGGACTACCTAGCATGTTTACAGGGGCTCGAAAAGTAGGTGTAGGAACGGGGTGGTTTATAGTCAGTAAGAGTCTGACACTCCCTTTCACCCTGTCCAAGGCGAAAGAAGCCATTGGATCATTAATTTCCACTGCTACTAAGCTAAATACCCGTGCGAGTAAGATGTGCTATGAAGTTATGCCGCCAAAAAGTGGCTGCACGAGTCAAACTCATCCACAGCCTATCCACAACGTATCATACATATCTGTTGGAAAAACACTCTTATACACATCTTTCACAATAAAAAACACATTTTGGTTGAATCTGTGTCTACCAGTGCTATGTGTACCAATGAATATGATTCGTGTAAGCCAAACGCATCCACAGCAACGTAGCATAACACATCTTTGGTGGAAAAGCATCACATTTGCTGTTAAAAACATCTTAAGTAATGCAGATGTACGTTTTATCCGCCTTGGGCGAAGCGAGAGTGTCAGATTTTTACTGACTAAAAACTACTCCTGCTTTCCGGAGCCCCGGTAAACCCGCTAGATAGTCCGCAGCTCCGATTGCAGATGTACTAATGGTGTACTTATCTACTTATAAATAATCTTACAAAGTACATGTAACTCGGAAAAAGTCACTTTGGTACTTTCCGTTGGTAGGTTCCGAGCCCGCGACCTTATACATAAGAAGCGGACGTCTTAGACCTCTGGGCGACTCATAAGTAGGTATTTATAGGTCATCATCATTTCTAGCTAGGTAAAAATATTACCCACAAAAACATTTTTAGATTGGTGAAAATCAAAATGTTACTCAAGTTACGGGACGGACGTAACTGGCGAGTCGGCCGCACGGACTTTTTGCTATTCGTCATATGGGCTTGAGCTAAAAAAATCTATTCAATCTTCTAAACTCTTTCCGTGCGGCAAACTCGCCAGTTACGTCCGTCCCGTAACTTGAGTGTGAAATTAGGGCTTATCGATTTAGGTCTGGGCATGTAGGGTTAGAAACTTGCTCTACACGGGATCTGATAACAGTGCGAGCTATATGGTATCATCTTGGCAACATTTAACATGAAATGTTCTGTGGGATTTCATTTCTTTGTAGGTTGCTTATGATAGAAAGATAAAATGAGCGACAAATACAAGTATTTTTTTGTCGCTCATTTTTTTTCTTTTTTTGGGGTATATCAAATTATTCTCACTAAGTCGTACCTACATAAACAACTATAAACATATTATACCTACTAACCTATACTACTTAATTGCAAATACCTACTTATTCAATCTTTGAATTTCTTAATTAAATTTGTGAGAAAATTGCAAACGTAATGCTAATACTTTTTATCAATGAAAATTAAAACACTAGTACATAACTAAACCTTCACCTACTAAACTACTAAATTTATAAGAAAATTGCAAACGTAATCGTAATACTTTTTATCAATGAAAATTAAAACACTAGTATCTAAACCTTTACCTACTAAACTACTAACAATTAAATATTAGACAAATGGTTTTTTTCTCCGCGATAGCAAACTTTTAAATCACCGAAATATTCCGAAAATTTTTCATTCAACGAGACAACCGTCAACGACGTCTGCCCTCGCGCGTCTGCCCGCGTTCGGGTGCCGCGCTCGCTGACGGGCCGATTATTTTTAGCTACTGCGCGGGGACGAGGGGGCAGGCGGCGGGCGTTGGCGCATACTATACTTACGATGCTTATGTTCAAAAGTATAGGTTGATTAATAAACACTTACCGAAGTGAAGTGTAGTAATATTTTTCATATCTAAGTACTTATGGGTAGGATAATGTTTTGATTTGATGAAAAGTTTGTGTTCTATGTACTTGTGTATAATTTTCAGATCTCAAGCATGAATAGGGAATTAAGTTTCTATTTCAGATTTTTACCCCTCCGCGGCCGCATTCAGACCTCTAGCGTCAAAAGTTGCGGAAGTCTCGAACAAACTTTCACCCCCTAGTTTAAGGGGTTGGGGGGTAAAAGTTCCAAGTTTTAGGATTTTTTTGTTGTTTGGGTACTAATACTAGCTTACATACCAAATTTCAGTTTTCTAGGACTTCAGGAAGTACCTTAAGAATTTTGTTGATCATCAGTGAGTGAGTGAGTGAGTGACGAAATCGGGGTATTTTAGATATCAATAAAATCTAAAGTATAAGAGCTATGCAATTGAAACTTTAGAGGTTTATTAAGTCTACCACTGACATTATATCCTGAAAATTTTGTTTATCTGGTATAACCCAAACTCAAGTTATGAAGGTTCAAAAATACGACGAAGCGCTTCGAGAAAAAGGTAGTGCACCTCTGCGCTTGCGCTTCGCTTGGCTTCGGGGCACTACCGTGCCCCCAGATTTATATTATAACTTTCCTGAGACATACTAAATTAATTATTATGTTATCGGCTTACTCACGTAACTGTTTGACGAGGAACTCGAATATAATCAAAATATTGTTAAATTTTACCTACTAAGGTAGGCTTAGGGGGTTACTTAAAATTCAGGAGAGATTCGTGAAACCGGGTATAACAAAAAATACAAATTACAAAGAAAGTAACATGTAATAAAATAATCACAATCTTATCACAAACATTACAGCGATTACTAAATAAATTCAATTACATTATGATTACTAAATATTTAAGTAATTCACTAGTATAAATACTTCTTTATTGGACTTCGAAAATCATTCAGTTCTTTGAATTACCCAAAGGAACATACATCCAAATATGGCTGCTAAGATTACCATCGTTCTCTGCGCTACGGCTTGCTTAGTCCAGGTTAATATTTTTTTCTATCATTATTTTACGATTAAGTGACTAGTGATATTATTTTGATACGAAACATAAATCTTTTTTCGGTTTTTCTAAAATTTCTCAGTACTATTCTCATTTACTTGTCGTAATGTGCACCTCTGCCTAAGGGATTACTAACGATAACGACCAGTCAAAATATTAGCAAATATCTATTTTGGACGCACTTATTTTTGAAATTGTGTTCTATTTTTGGAGCCTGACATCAAAATAATTTGTGTCTGGCTCTGAAAGAATAATCAGGGTTGCTTAAACACAGCAATCTTTAACCAGTCAGTAATCTACCCGAGTAGTACAGATCTAGTCTGAAGTCTGACCAAATTAATTTTTGATTTCTGAATATGTTATTCTTATTACCGTACTCAGAGTATTTTAATGATTACTTAACCCAGTCCTTAGCGACTGTTTTCGACACAAAATCATTACTAAGGTTTAAGTCATCATTTAAGTTATCATTAAATGTCTCTGAGTGCAGTTAGTGTTGCATAAGGTCTGGTCTCAATTTTATCCCATTTCTCTCACAGTTCATCTCTGGACAATGTATTGGAGCCATCAATAACGTTGGACCTGCTTTAGCAGCTGAAGAGCTGGCCTTAGCTGGAAACTTGGCCTACAGAGCTGGAGCAGGCTATGGACCGTACGCCAACCCTGGACTACCAAACGCTATAACCCCCAGCAGTGGTGGAAGCTTTGCAGTGAGCAGCTTCTCTCCCATCGCACCAACTGGCATCACAGTCTTCTCGGAGAATGCTATCGAAGGCGCTCTAGCTGTGAACGGTGAGCTGCCGTTCTTGGGAGCCGTGGCAGTCGAGGGAGCCCTGCCAAGCGCTGGAGCTGGTGGTATTAACTACGGCTGTGGTAGCGGCGCTGTTGGTATTGTGAGTGAAGGAGTCGCTCCGGGTGCCTCCTACCCAGCTGGAGTTGGTTACCCTAATGTTGGTTACGGCGCTGGTTTAACCAATGGTATTGTGAACCGCCAAGCTCTTGGTATGGGTGGTTGTGGTTCAGTTTATTAAATAATTTGTTATTTATTATGTATTAATAAATGTTATTTCGTTTTATCTTCATATCGTTATTTTATTTTTTACCTGTGAATTGACTTGACTCACTAAGCTACTATCAGTTTGGGAGTTGCAAGCAATACCTAATACTGAAACAGTGATTTAGAATATAAAGAAGTTGTGTAGTGTATAAGTATACCTAGATCAAGGTATTTAGCATTAAATTGTTTCAAAACTATAGAAGACGTTGAATGATAGATAGTTAAGTATAGGATAGCTATGTTTCGGGCCGAAGGTGCTTGACCGGAGTGATACCAACGGAATTGACAGAAAACCGAAGTGAAACAACTCTTGCGTTGTGTTAAGGTCACCGGAGGCCCAATTACCCCTCTTCCTAATCCCCGATTCCTCAATAACCCGTTTCGAGTGACCATGGGTGGCGGCTATTGTCTACCATCAAGCGATCCGTCTGCTCGTTTACCGACTTATACCATAAAAGAATTCAAACGGCGATTTCAAACTTATAATTAATTTTTCACACAATGTTTTCCTTCATCGTATGTCAGTGGTATCTAAAGAACCGGCACCCTCATGCATGAGAAGCGGGCGACTTTTACCTCTGGGCCACCACGACATACGTACATACATAAATAGGTAATTTATTTTAATTAAATATTTGATTTAATATTTGCATTTGGTACCAATTGGTACCATACACTCTGCGCTGTTTGTTTTTTACTAATTTTAAAAATTACTTAATTTTTTAAATTTTTTCTAGCTAATTTTCTAGAAATAAGTCTGCTATTTGACGTAAAAATCTGATGACATCATAATAGAGTATTTCATACAAAGTTCATAGAAAATATAGTTTTTGACATTTCGAAAAAAGTATTGAATTTGACTAGTAGGAATCTAGCCTATTATAAGAGACCACAACAAGCGCTAAGATTACAACTAAGATTTACTAGCAACCATTGAATTGCTGAATCTGCATTACAAACGTGCCTCTCTTACAACGCATATTTGAGATTTAAAAGACGTACATGAATTACGTGACAAGAAAACCAAAAACCTATCTACAATGGAACCAAGATGTGACTATAACAAGACTTTTTATCTAAGTATCTGATCACTGTAATGAGAAAAATCTTGATAAAGATTAAAGAAATTGTGATATAAATACACCATTTTGATTCCAAATTAAATCATTCTTGTGTGAGAAGTAGTAGTAAGATCATTACATAGAGTGTTTGGTTAAAAAGTCATCATGGTGTCCTCTATTGTGTTTGCGATACAAATCTGCTTGATACAGGTTGGTTTTTTATTCCTATTTTATAATCTTTGTCTCTTTTATGGTATGCGTAAATGAGCATACGGATCATGTGATGGTAAGCAATGACCGCCGCTTATGGTCACCCGAAATACCAGAGGCGTTGCAAGTGCGTTGCCGGTATTTTGAGGGTTAGGAATTTAAAGGGTTGTTGGGGAATCAGGGATTGGAAAGGGTGATAATTGGGCCTCCAGTAATCTCACTCACTTAGAGAAACACAACGCAAGCGTTGTTTCACATCGGTTTTCTGTGCCGAATTTTGGCCCATCGTTATTCGTTAAGTGTGGGCGACCCATGCTTCGAGACGAATGAGGTTGAGGTGAGGTAACCAGAGGTCAAATTATTCCCCTTTCCAAAATTCCCAATTTCCGAAAGCCCAACAACTCTAAAATTCCTAAGTCCCAAAAGACCGGCAACGCACTTGTAACGCCTCTTGTGTTTCGGGTGTCCATGGGCGGCGGCGATTGTTACCATCAGGTGATCCGTGCGCTCGTTTATCGGCTTCATCGTCATCATGAACCGAGAGACATCCACTGCTGAACGAAGGCCTCCCCTTTAGTCTCCCGTTTACCGGCTTATACCGCATAAAATACATACGTGTCTAATTACATATTTTATTTGCTTTCAGTATGCACTCAGTCACCCAACCAACACACCAACCATGACCAGTACAGACCAAGTTCGAACCAATACCCGCAACGCCCAATTAGAAAGTCTTCTACCCATCCTGGAACCTGGCCCAGTCATTGAAACATCAACAAAAGGCCCTATAGTACCAAACCTGCTACCCATATTGGAGCCCGGCCCAGTTATTGAAACAGCGAAAAAGATTCCAGTAGTATCAAACCACTTACCCATTTTGGAGCCCGGCCCAGTTATTGAAACAGCGAAAAAGATTCCAGTAGTATCAAACCACTTACCCATTTTGGAGCCTGGGCCAGTCATCATCAGACCAACCACCAACTTGGGCATGTCCAGAACTGCCATCCCTAGAACGCCTACAGAAGCTCGGAACATCCAATTAGGAGGTCAAATTGCCACTCAAGGAGCTGATCTTGTCAAGGATACTGTAGCCAAGGTTCCTGCTGTACCCAAGACCCCGATCAACCCTTATAAGCCCTTAATGGCAAACAACAACGCTTTTATGAACTCAAGCATGGCAAACCTTGGTTTGGGCATTGGCATCTCAAGGCAAGCAGTGAATGAAGCTCGCAATACCCAAGTAAAAGGCCAATCACCCATATTGGAGCCTGGCCCAGTCATTGAAACAACTACAAGGGTCCCAGTAGTACCGAACCAACATAACATCTATGGTACACATATAGTGCCAAGCAGTAACGACTTTATGCTAACAAACTTAGGTATTTCTAAAGCTGTTATTCCCAGAACATCTACAAATGGAGCTCGCAATATCCAAGTAGAAGGTCAGGCGTCTGAGGTTGTTAAAGACACAGTAACCAAGGTTGCTGGGGTCCCTAAGAACCCAATCAACCCTTATAAGCCCTTAATGGCAAACAACAACGCTTTCATGAATCCGAGTATGGCAAATATTGGTTTGGGCCTCGGCGTTTCTAGACAGGCCAATGGAGCTGGCATGCCAATGCCAAGCCAAAGGTTTAATGGAGCTGTGATGCCAAAGACGGCGCATGGCCAATGGTCTGGTAGTCCAGTAGGTGTCAGTGATGAAATGCCAATGATGTGGCAGAATGGCCGTAAAACGTCGCGTACTAATGATTGGTAAGTTGTCATTTAATGGCAATGAACCGTTTGGCGGCGTCATCACAATATTATTGGCATCTCTGGCACAATGGCAGTACAGTGCCATGTGCACGAGTGCCTAAATATGACAAAATAACCTTATAGATATTAAGTTTAATTTATTTTTGGATATTATTTATTTATATTTTTGTAACATTTTTCATTTAAAAATAATAAAATATATTTTCTTATTTCGTTTATTGCTACGCAAAAGGTTCCATGATATAGTGACAGCCAAGTAGAAACAGTTTGACGGGAGTGGTACCAGAGCCTCTCCCCATTCCCAATCTTCCCAATTGCCCGATTCACCAACAACCCAAAAATTCCTAACCCCTAAAAGGCCGGCAACGCACTTGTAACGCCTCTGGTGTTTCAAGTGTCCATGAGCACCGGCGATTGCTTACCATCAGGTGATCCGTCTGCTCGTTTACCGGGCTATCATCATCATCATCATCATCAGCCAAGAGCCGTCCACTGCTGAACAAAGACTGGAGTAAGACCATGGCGTCCCCCCTTCCCAATCTTCCCAAACCCTGGACCAGCGGCCATACCGGGTTATACCATAAAAACAATTGTAACATACACACATTACTATATTCATAATCTACTCATAACTTCACGCCTTTAATCCCAGAAGGCCGGCAGATGTGCACTTGTAACGCACATAATGCCAATGTACTTCACAATTTATGTTGTAAGTCCCATGTAATAGGCGGCGAGCCTGTTGCCATAATTGGGCACAATTCAGACTAAGGTGACGTACTGCTCATTTCGAAAAACCGAAAATAGCCCAGTTATTTACCGGGAATCAAACCCGAGACCCCTTGCCCGGCAATCGCACTTGCAACCACTCGACCAACAAGGCAGTACACATACACACATTACTATACCTATTCGTAATCTAATCATTACAAATTTCAATATACACACAAATTATTACAAACATACTATCACACTTCTTCGAATCATGTCGATGGTTATGCAAAATATAATACTTATAATAAATTATAACATACATTGACAAATATAAAGATTAAAATAATTCATGTAATAATTTTATATAAAAACTAGAGAAATCGATTGAAAAGTATCATTCAATTTTATTTGTCTAACAGTCAACACTACTATAAAAAAATAAAGATGGCGGCTAAGATTGTTCTGTTGTTCGCTTCAGCTCTTCTAATGAAGGTAAGAAAAGTCATTTCTTTTAAATATTGTAACTGACGTACTCAGAGTCATTTATGATAACTTAAACTATTCCGTAGTAGCGTATTTGTTCCGAAAACAATTGCTAAGGACTGGGTTAAGTAACCATTAAATGACTCTGAGTACGGCGGTTTGATATCTTTTGTAAGTATGGAAAATCATCAAATGGGATTTTCCACCTTGGGTGAGGCGAGAAAGTGTGTCAGACTCTTACTGACTAAAAAGCACCCCGTTCCAAGTTTAGTTTTTACCATCCACATTTTTTTTTGTAAAGAACGTTGCCCCACATTAGGATTTTCTCCTGTGTCATGGGTGCGTTAACAAACATACAAGTTCACATACACATGACACCCAGACTCGAAACAACAATTTGCGGATCACACAAAGAGTTGCTCCGTGCGGGAATCTAGCCCGCTACCCGTTACGCGGCAGCCAGTTGCCCAACCACCGCACCGATCGTGCAGTCATATCATTAATTTTCAGTCATTTAAACTCATTGAACACGATTTCAATTTCTTTTTTCGCCTTTAAACAAAAGATACACAACGTCACGCCTTTTATCCCCGAAGGGGTAGGCAGAGGTGCAAATTACGGCACGTAATGCTGTTATACAATGTACACCTACTTTTCACCATTCGTGTCATAAGTCCATGTAATAGGGGGTGAGCCTATTACCATATCCTGGACACAAGTCCAGAATCCGTGCTACTACCGAGAAATTTTCGAAAATCCGAAAAAAGCCCAGTATTACTTTGCACGACCCGGGAATCGAATCCGATACCCCTTGTTCGGCAGTAGCACTTGCGACCACTCGACCAACGAGGCAGTCTTTTTTCGCCTTTACTGATGTTAAAACACTTTTTTTTATTTCCAGACCATATCTGCTCAAAGCATTGGTGTCGGCTGCCTAAATGGAAACGCGGTTGTCGCTGAAGAACTAGCTTTGAGTCGAGCATTGGGAGCTGGTCCATTCTACTCAGGAAACAACGCCTATGGACTGGCAGCCAACGGCTTCGTCCCCAGCAATGGTGGTGGCTTTGCAGTGAGCAGCTTCTCTCCCATCGCACCAACTGGCATCACAGTCTTCTCGGAGAATGCTATCGAAGGCGCTCTAGCTGTGAACGGTGAGCTGCCGTTCTTGGGAGCCGTGGCAGTTGAGGGCTCTTTAGCCAGCGCTGGAGCTGGTGGTATTAACTACGGCTGCGGTAGCGGCGCTGTTGGTATTGTGAGCGAGGGAGTTGCTCCTGCCGCTCCCGCCGGTCCGTACGGTGTCGCTCCTGGTGGCAGAGTCTATGGACCTTCTCTGCCTGGCTATGGCGCTCCCAACTTCGCTCTAAATGGCCTTCCCGCTCCCGGGTGTGGTTACAATGGAGTTTTAGGTTATTAAATTGTTACTTAATTTTGTAATTTGTTGATTTGTTGTAAATATAATTTTGAAATTTATTTTTGTGCTTTTATTTTTCTAATCAGTCAAGACAGACAAGACACCAGTGTTCTTTTTCACCCACCTTCAATATAGACCTTATATGCAACTAATAAAACTCCTGCTCGGCGCATCTGCGCACGCTGCTCATGATGAAGAGTCCCTCTGTGACGCGAAACTAGTAAAACTTTTTTTCCAATAATTTACACGAGTAAACAATGATGTTTAGTTAATTTAGTATGTCTCACAATAGTTATTATAAAAATATAACGAACGCATCTTCTGACACGGAGGAGGTTTGAAAATTAATCCACACGGGCCGATTGGCCAGCGCGAATGTCAAATGAATGTTTTAATTTCGTAAAACATAAAGCAAACTCATACTAAGGGTACTGTTAGGTCGTCCGTAGCTGTACTTTGTAAGGTATCAGGTTACACCCCGGGCCTATGGGCATCCAAATTGTGTATTTTGGGAAAATTAAGAAAATAAAAAACAAATTAGGTTCTAATCCCGATTTATTTTGGAATGGTCTTAACATCATTTTCGAGATCGTTCTGAAAATCGAAAAATAATTATTAATGAACTTAATAAAACCAACAATTAGCTTCAATTTCTTTAGTAAGTTCTAAAATGTACTATCCGTAATCGATTGCGGACAGTAGATGGCATGCACTGGTAACGCCTCTGGTGTTTCAAGAGTCCATAGGCGGCGGCGAGTGCTTACCATGAGGTGATCCGTGTGCTCGTTTATCGGCTTACTCCATAAAAAATTGCATCTCACGGGCGTTTGGCCAGACAAGCCACTTCAATAGATTTCGATAGTTAGTTGTTTTCGCACCGCACCGTTTGGCATTCGCTTCTTCGAACGGATCGTATCAAACGGAAAAAAACAGACTGCGTCCACTATATCGGCAGCGTTCGGATTGCCGACGCGAGTATTAGCCATTGGATTGCCGATCCCACTATAACTTGGATTTTTGGCATCGGCATTCCGTATGACGTCATCGGTACTCGTCACATGTAGGCATTGCCGATGAGCGGTCCGTACGATGCGGATCAGTGGACGCAGTTGTATGAGTTTCTATACAAGACAAACTAAAATCCGTTGCGTGCGATGCGTACGATGCTGGCCTGTGGACGCTTACTTTTATAGATCGGTCCTAGATACATGGTGTAAACGTTTTTAACTTACCAACAACATAGTTTCTGTTTGATTACTATTTGCAGGCCTTTTTACAATCAGCTCTTGTTTGGAAATTGTTTTTAGTGCCCCCACAACCAGAGTAGATGAAACTCAAACAGTCACGTTCTTTCTTGTTGTAATAGTACCTTTTATAATATTGCCTGAAAAAAAAACCTTTGTAAACTATGATTTTATTGTAACTTTCGTGAGACATACTAAATTAATTATTATGATCGGCTTACTCACGTAAATGTTTGACGAGGAACTCGACTAGTTTCAAGCCATGCAAGAGGCTCATATTCATGAGCAGCATTCCGCGACACACGACGCGGCGATTGTATATGAGCATGGCTTGAAACTAGTCGAGTTCCTCGTCAGACATTTACGTGAGTAAGCCGATCATAATAATTAAGTTTTTAAACTACTAATTGAGTCATCTTCTTGCATCCTTAAATGCAAGGAACCAATTGACTTGACGCACGGTTGGCGCGGTGCAACGTGCAGCGGGTCCGATTCCCGCACGGAACAACTCTTTGTGTGATCCACAAATTGTTGTTTCGGGTCTGGGTGTCATGTGTATGTGAACTTGTATGTTTGTAAACGCACCCACGACACAGGAGAAAATCATAGTGTGGGACAACGTCGTTTTAACCCCGACGCAAAAAGAGGGGTGTTATAAGTTTGACGTGTCTGTCTGTCTGTCTATCTGTGGCATCACAACTCCCGAACGCATGCAATGATTTCAATTTAGTTTATTTTTGTTTTAAAGAAGACTTATGTGCGAGTGTTCTTAGACATGTTTGATGAAAATCGGTTAAGCCGTTAAAAAGTTGTGGGGAGTGAAAGTGGGGAGAATAACCGAATGTGTGCAAATATACTCGGATTTAAAAAAAAAACAATAAAACATACTAACATTGGCACAAACTTGGCACAGCTCGGTTCCTTGCGAAAGTTATCCATTTCTTCATCGCATCGTGGTTCCCGACCTGGAACCATAGCGATTGTTAATTACTATCCTACACAAGAAGTTAAGCAGAGTGGAGACAGTGGAGCAGAACGCATTTGTCACCCTTCTTTTTTAAGGGGGAAAATCATCCAATGACTTCTCCTGCCCTGGGCGAGGCGAGAAGTGTCAGACTCTTACTGACTAAAAACCACCCCGTTCCTACTCCTGCTTTTCGAACCGGAGCCCTGGTAAACCCGCTAGGTAGTCCACAGCTGCGGATCAGGCATTAGCCCTTCTGGGCCCCATCTGTGGTGGTCTGACGGCTCTTCTTAACACGAGTGTTGTAGGAGCCGACTAAAGGGCTACCTATTCAGCAAACACCGGGCAGTGAGAATTTTTGAAGCCGGTAAACGAGCATACGTATCACCTGATGGTAAGCAATCGCCGCCGCCCATGGACACTTGAAACACCAGAGGCGTTACAAATGCGTTGCCCGCCATTTAGGGGTTAGAAATTTAAGGGTTGTTGGAGAATCGGGGAATAGGAAGATTGGGAAGGGGAGTAATAGAGCCATGCTTCAGCACGAATGGGCCGGCTCGACCGGAGTGATACCACGGCTTCACAGAAAACCGACGTGAAACAACGCTTGCGTTGTGCGAGTCAGGTTACCGGAGGCCCAATTTCCTTCTATCCAGTTTTCTTAATCCCCGATTCCCCAACAACCCTTAAATTCCTAACCCCCAAAAGACCGGCAACGCAATTGTAACGCCTCTAGTATTGCAGGTGTCCATGGACGGCAGCGATTGCTTACCATCAGGTGATACGTCTGCTCGTTTACCAGCTTATACCATAAAAAAGGAAACAAGAAACCAATAATTATTATATTTACCAAAAACTACATTATGGTCTGCGGCAATCAACAAGATTATTAAAATTATATTCAGTGGCATATACATTTCAAGAGGTATGTTCGTTTTACGAATGAAATTGTGAAATTATAGTAATTTTAAACAATTTCAAATGCTGGCGGTAACGAATCTAACACTTTTTTAATTAATCGTTTATAATTAAATTTTTAATCAATTATTATTTGCATTAATGCTGCTTTGTTGGTTGAGTGGTATAAGCGTGACTGCCAGACAAGGGGTCTCGGGTTCGATTCCCGGGTTGAGCAAAGTATTACTGGGCTTCTTTCGATTTTTTGAAAATTTCTCAGTGGTAGCACGGAGTATGGAATTGTGATTGGAATATGGCAATAGGCTAACCCCCATGGGTCTTATGACACAAATGATGAATAGTTGGTATACATTGTATAGTGGCATTACGTGCCGTAATGTGCACCTCTGTCTACCCCTTCGTTGGATAAAAGGCGTGAAGTTACAAAAAATATTTTGCATTACGATTTTTTCCTGTATAATAAGTGCATTTTTAAACATCCACATAACACTCAGACCAATTTGTGGATTACATAAAAAGTGAGAATTGAACACGCTACCCTTTGCACAGCAGCCGATTGCCCAGCCACCGCACAAACACACTCTTAAAGTCACACACTTCCACTTCAACTTGACAGTATTTTTTTTTTTAAGATAAGATAAAGATAAATATATTTTTATTTGCATTAACATGAGTGATACTACACATAGGAAATACATGCAATGGTGGTAGGATAGGTATATGAGCTACATGTTATGCCGTTTAGGCGTACAAATATTTATAATTTTAAATCTTGAGCATACAATGAAGTTATATAAAATTATTAAACTTAAATAAACAAAAACAATGTAAGATAATCTAACAATAAGTAATCACAAACAACAAAAGTTAGAAATTAATTGTTTGTAAAGTTAGAAATTTTGTTATGTAATTAATAATTGATTATAATTCAATTATAGATTATTAATTAAAACAAATTGCTTTAAAAGATTGGCTTTTAAAATAATACTTAAGAATATACCATAATTTCTCAACTTCTATCAGTAGAACGCACATACCTCCTGAAATGTTTTTGCTGCTGAATATTATATCAATAATCCTGTGCATTGTCGCTGACTACAATGCAGTTTTTGGTAAATATAATTTTGCTTACTTATAATAATAGCTGACCAAAATTTAAGTGTGGGAGAGCCATGCTTCGGCACGAATGGGCCGGCTCGACCGGAGTGATACCACGGCCTCACCGAAAACCGACGTGAAACAACGCTTGCGTTGGGTGAGTGAGGTTATCGGAGGCCCAATGTCCTTCTTCCTAATCTTCCCAATCCCCGATTCCCCAACAACCCTTAAATTCCTAACCGCCACAAGGCCGGTAACACACTTGGAACGCCTCTGGTGTTTCAAGTGTCCATGGGCGGCGGCGATTGCTTACCATCAGGTGATACGTATGCTCGTTTACCGGCTTCAAAAATCAGAGAGCGTCACTGCCCGGTGTTTGCTGAATATTATACTCTTTTAGTCGGCTCCTACAACACTCGTGTTAAGAAGAGCCGTCAGACCACCACAGATGGGGTCCAGAAGGGCTAATGCCTGATCCGCAGCTGCGGACTACCTAGCGGGTTTACTGGGGCTCCGGTTTGAAAAGCAGGTGTAGGAACGGGATGGTTCTTAGTGAATAAGAGTCTGACACTCCCTCTCGCCTCGCCCAGGGCAGGAGAAGTCATTGGATGATTTTGCCCCGTTAAAAAAAAGGGTGACAAATGCGTTCTGCTCCGCTGTCACCACTCTGCTTAACTCCTTGTACAGGATAGTAATTAGAAAGAAAGAAAAAACATTCATTTGGTACCGGGCACGATGCACCAAAGAGAAAGAAAAGAAAAAAAAAAAACAGGTAAAATTAACCTACCTACCTTAAAATTAAATAACCTCAATCACACAACGAAATACAACGCAAGCGTTGTTTCACGCCGGTTTTCTGTGAGGCCGTAGTATCACTCCGGTCGAGCCGGCCCATTCGTGCACTTAAAAACAAGGTGGCAACGTGCCCAAGCTTAAAGGGTTGCCACCTCAGTATGAGCTGGGCACCGAAAGTACCCAGCACTGGTTTTCAGTTGGCACCCTTTCCAATTAACAATCGTTATGGTTCCAGGAATACACCCACGATGCTTAGAAGAACGTCAAGGTCAAGGGGGAATTACCTGCTTTGCGTTAATGAAAAGGTCAGTGTGTTGTAGATGATGTTTCACCCATAGCTGCAGACTGCCTAGCGGGTTACCGGATGTCTGGAAAGCAGGAGTAGGAACGGGGTGGTTTATAGTCAGTAAGAGTCTGACACTCCCTCTCGCTCGCCCAAGGCGGGAGAAGTCATTGGATGATGCATGGCTACACGGTTGGCGCGGTGTCTGGGCAACTGGCTGCCGTGTAACGTGTCGCGGGTTCGATTCCCGCACGGAACAACTCTTTGTGTGATCCACAGATTGTTGTTTCGGGTCTGGGTGTCATGTGAATGTGAAATTGTATGTTTGTAAACGCACCCACGACACGGAGAAAATCCTAATGTGGGGCAACGTTTTTAAAAAAAAAGACAAGAAAGAAAGAAAAGATAACTTTCCTTCCTCTAAAAAGGGCAATATGTTTTACATTGTTATCGCAAGCTGTAAAACTCACAGCCCGCCTGATAGTAAGTAGACACCAGAGCCTAAGTACATACATGTGTACTTGCAACAGTAGAGGCATCGCATCGTATGAAGAGAACTTTCACGACATCTACGCCTTTTATCCCCGAAGGTGTAGGCAGAGATGCACATTACGGCACGTAATGACGCTAAACAATGTACACCCACTTTTCACCATTTAGGTTATAAGTCCCATGTAATAGGTGGTGAGCCTATTGCCATATACTGGGCACAATTCCAGATTCCGTACTACCACTGGGAAATTTTCGAAAAACCATTTATTTCAATTAATTATGAATTAGGCACTTTTGAAACGTCAAATTTAATGTCCGTCAGTCTGACTGTCAGTGAAGCTAGGTGCTCGTTCCAAATTGTAGCTTCGAATGTAGAAGAACGAGCAAGAATCTTCATCGTTACAAAGTGCGTTGCCGGTCTTTTGGGGGTTAGGAATTTAAATAATGATTGGGCTTCCGATAACCGCACTCATAACGAAACACAACGCAAGTGTTGTGACACGTCGGTTTTCTGTGAGGCCGTAGTAGTCCGGTGGAGCCGGCCCAGCAGTGCTGAAACATGGCTCTCCCACACTTATAATTACACAAACATAGATTTTTGTAGTCAATTAATATTTTTTTCAGATATTTTTATGACCAAACGAAAGAAAAGTGTGTTTCCTACACTTACGGTGGGTGTAACGAAGGGAGAAATAGTTTCGGAAACCGAGAAGAGTGCAAAAAATTCTGCTACGCCGATAATTGGTAAGATTATAAAACTGATTTTAATATATAAAAAAAAAAACGGAAAACGCCATCTAAAGTTAAAGTGCGAACCTCTATTTTTTTAAGTTTGGCAGTAAACCTAAAACCTTCTCCTTAGTCTGAAAATTTCGATGCTGCAAACCGCATTAAAATCAGTTTTGGCAAACGCGAGATAATTGCATACAAACATGCAGATAGACATAGGTACAGGGGCCTTAGTCTGCTATTACAATTGTGTCAGAATGGTCGATCATTGAGCAGTGCGAGAGGGACGCAGCTATACAACCTATATAGCTGCGTCCCTCTTGCACTGCTCAGGTCAAACTGCATTGGGGCTGCACGGTTGGCACGGTAGCTGGGCAACTGGCTGCCGTGCAACGTGTAGCGGGTTCGATTCCCGCACGGAACAACTTTTTGTGTGATCCGCAGATTGTTGTTCCGAGGTCTGAGTGTCATGTGTATGTGAACTTGTATGTTTGTAAACGTAGCCACGACACAGGAGAAAAACCTAACGTGGGGCAACGTTTAAAAAAAATCCCTGAAAGCTATTTTAACAGCTACGTGGAACTTGCTTGACATATCTGACGCCAAGACGAGTAAAGCAAAGCGCAAGGGCACTACCTACCTTTTCTCGAAGCGGTTCGTGGTATCTTTGAAAGGCAGTTGTCCCACCGGCAACGATGAACGAGTAACGAGTAGAGCTAGAACTAGAAACGAGTGAAAACGAGTGAAAACAAAAACAAACAAGTGAAGCGAGCACTCGCCGGCAGTGTGAACAGTCAGCGATCAACTATTTGTATATGCATCTCTTTTGTTTACACGGAAAGTATATCTATTGTACGTTTCTTGAGCGAGAAAATAGCCGATAGTTAGTCGTTCACTCGCCGTTGGTGGGACAACTGCCTAACTTGAGTTGTACTGTCCGCAACCGGCTACCGATGGCATAATATGTTATATTTTAGAATCTCCTTTCAAAATTAGAGT